>NW_015557451.1:699919-715212 GCF_001515605.1 Sinocyclocheilus anshuiensis | reverse complement strand
TTTACACAAGCCCCGGTTAAGACAGCTGACTCCACTGTGATGTGACCCCCCCCCCTCTCTCTCTCGCTCTCTCCCTCTCCCAGACATCTCCACTAATTTATTCACTCATGTGGCCATGTGTCCTTATTACTGGCTTTGCAGATGCTGACAGTAATATTAACACTGTGATTTGAGTCAGCTGCAGTGGATGATTTCAAATGATCCTGGGTCCTTTAGTTAATCTTGCGGCTGTGAAGGTCAGTGTTTACAAAGTGCATTAAAACAGTGATATGTGCTTAATGGCTAAAGCAGGGAGGCAGTTAACCATGCATGTGTTTCTGCTCATAGAAGTTCATTTGGGAGCACTGAGTCTTTTCTGATTGATGCTGCACTAGAGTGAACAGATAGTTGACTACTATTTTAAAAAGGCTAGTTTAATGTTTTGTGCATGCTTTAGTGCATGAATAGCTTGTTTGCATTAAAAGTTAGCATTCAAACATCTGGAAATCAATACATTTGTATGGCTGCATCACCATGCATGCTAAAGAAATTACCATGAGTCACTGCATGCAACTTGATAAGACTCCAAATTGATGTCGCAAGTTAAAATACACGATCTTTGTAGATGAAAATCCCCACACATAATTCTGGACCATGCAGACAGAAAACAGATGATTATTCCTCCATATTCCCATCAACATGAGAACAATGCATGTTCTGACGTGTTCTTTATTTGTGTTTTCTGCTTTTCTGTGATTTACTAATTTGTTCGTGGCTGGCCTGATTTATTGGCTGAACACATGGTAAAGTCTCCTATAAACCCTGCATATCCACTTCTATGTTAAGTCTCTTTAGGATGCGTTTGCTTTGGCCATGAAATTTTCTTATGGTGAAGCATGAAGTAACTACACCTCTGTGTCTATTTCTTGCTGGTTAGAGGCAGTTTTGTCTGTCAGGAAATAAAAATGAATCATGTCACGAAACAAAACCAGCTGTTTTTGCTGGATTCACAATGTTTCTGTTTTTGTGTTTGGCAGCAACTCTGCCATACTGAAAGAAGAGTTAATGCATTGAGCAAACGCATGTCATAAGGTTAAAGGAAAGGAATGGGCAAACTTCCACATCTGTGTCACTTCAGATGTCATTAGATTGAAACCAGTCCATGACGTTCTTTTTTGAGGGGTAATAAATCGGTTGAGCAGATGGAGAGCCTCAAAATGATTAGGAATGATGCAACAAGCACAGATAGCAGTGGTTTGAAAGCTGGTAGACTAGCTTTCCTCCTGTCTGAAACTTAAGTATCTGTCTGTGTCAAGTTCAAGTCAATTTAATTACGATTCCAGCGAACACCTTGTATATCATGCTGCTGCAGCTGAAAGAATTCTTCACTATGTGATGCAATAGCGCTGCTCCAGACAAACAGCAGACGCCTGACCAGGTTCACTCAACTTTTATTGTCTTTTAAATTTTACTTTAAAATATCAACATTTTGGACCCACAACACAGTTTTAAAGCAGGGTAAACTGAGTAAAATTTGGGCTCATTTGGCTCACAAATATAAAGTAAATAATGATTTAAGCAAGAACAAATGAAGCATTTTGTTATGGTGATATTGTGCTTTCAGAAGGACACAGAATTAGAATCCACAAACTAATCATATAACCATTTCAACATATGTTTCATATAAACATTAATCTACAATTAACATTATTACATAAGGATCACATAATGAACAGTAGGGGGATATTGGTTGTTCATAATGAGGTCTTGCTGGGCCATCTTCACCACATACATAGAGTTTTTGATGGAAATTCAGTAGTATTTTAAGGCAAACTGAGACATAACACATCCTCGTTCTCTCATGACTTCATCAAGAGCACAAAATATTCTGACAATTACGTTGCAATCACATTAATGAAATTTCTATTTATATTGGCAAATAGTCAATAGTGTAGCGATGCATGAAACATCACTCACACAGAGGTTACTTTCAAATCAAGCAGCTTTCTCTTAGTCAACACATAAAAACACATACAATTATGCTGAGCAATGGTAAATGTGACCACACTTTCATAAGGAGAAAATTATGTATCCTAATTACCACATCATGTTGTGTAATTGATGTTAACCATTCCCTTAAGCACATTTGAATTAAAATAATGCTACACATCAGTTGCTGAAAAGTTCATGAAAGATATTCAAAGATCCAACAAACATTTTGGTTGTTATCTATACAGATGCACTGTATTGTCTCCTCTCACAACTGTCTCTTCTCTTTAGATGCTTATATTTCATATCTGGTATAGGGTTGCAAAGGGGTGGAAAATTTCAGGAAACTTTCCAAAAATCCCTGGAATATTAAAACAAATCCTGGAAAGTTTCCAAAATTTCTGGAATATTTCCGAAATTTACTGGAAATGTTCCACCTTTTTGCAACACTAATCTTTTATTGGTATGATTATTGTAGACTAAAGAAATATTGGGGTACAGTAGCAATTTTAGCTTCTACTTGTAGGACCATGTTCTTACAACTGCTCAGAATGGTCTACCTTTGTGTTCATTTTCCACAAAAAAAAAGCTTTTAGCCATTTGCCAATTGGTACTGCACTTCAAGTCTCAGTGAATGAAACAAGAAAGGGATAGTTCACCCAAAAAGAAACTTTTGTTATTATTTACTCACCCTCATGTTGTTCCAAACATGTATTAATTTCTTATGTTGGACATGAAAAGATATTTTGAGAAATCTCTGTTTTTTGTGTATACAATAGGACCCAGTGGTCACCCAAACTGTTTAGTTCCCAAAATTCTTCAAAATATCTATAAAGAAAGTACAGATTTGGAACTACATGAGGGTGAATAAATAATGACAAAATGTTTATTTTTGAGCCAAATATCCTTATAAACTCTCATTGAATACCCACTCACAGAGTGGTGGTACGGGATGTGCAGGTTCCATTACGAAACACCATGTTGGAAGCCAAGCACTCCTTTGGAAAATCCGGTGGGCCGCATGTGGTCTGACGCCGCAGGGCCACAGCACAGTAGTCCACCTGCTCAGCATCCAGTCCATTCTCCAACCAGCGGAAGCAAATGATACGCTGGAACGAGCGGCGGAAGTTGTCCGACACAAATCCGTAGAGAATGGGGTTGGCGCTGCTGTTAGCGTAGCTTAGAATGACAAATAGCTGAGTCACCATGGGGTCCGGCGGCTTGCGGAACACACTAATCAGCTGCACAATATAAAACGGCATCCAGCAGAGAACGAAAACGGAGACCACCAGCAGCACCATACGTGTGATCTTCTTTTCAGAGCGCCGCCGCTGCAACCAGCCCGCTTTTAGACCCACCGCTCGCATGCGCACCACAATCAAACAGTAGCACAGGCAGATGGCTGCCACGGGAAGCAAAAAACCCAATAGGAATGTGTAGACCACAAACGCTTCTGACCACGATGACTCTGGCCATAGAAAGTTGCAGTCCACTCCTCCGTCCTGCGCCGGCACGGTGTCTGCAAAGATGATGATGGGCAGAATTACAAGCAGCGAAAGTCCCCACACGCAAACGTTGACTACTTTGGCGATGGTTGGCCGACGGTAGCGAGCCGCTTTGATTGGGTGCACCACTGCGATGTAGCGGTCCACGCTCAGCACGGTCAGGCAGAAGATGCTCGTGAACATGTTGATGCCATCCACACTGAGAACCAAACGGCACATGAGCGAGCCAAACGGCCAGTGATGCACCGCGGCCGAGGTCGCCAGGAAGGGGACGCTCAACATGAAGAGTTCATCCGCAATGGCGAGATTAAGAATGTAGATGTTGGTGGCCGTCTTCATCTTGGCGTACTTGAGGATGACGTAGATGACCATGGCGTTTCCCGTGACGCCGACGCAGCACACCAGTGCGTAGATGGAGGGGATAATGATCTTGCTGGCATCGGGTTCAGGTTCATAATACTCATAGTCGCCAGTAGAGTTGAAAGGCAGACCAGTTGAGAACACGAAGCTCGCGCTGCCATTGTATCCAGCAAGTTCCGCCATTTTATGTTGTATTGAATTGTGTTTTTGGATATGTTGTACCCAAGTTGGGCCTTTCTATATGTGATTTCCAAATGTCACTCAATGTCTTATTGTTGCTCTGAAGTTAGACATTCTCAAACAGTCACAAGTCTTGTTTTTCTTCTACCTTTAAGTGTCCTTGAAATTTTTTTGCACCAGTCCAATAGGCTTGTCCTTGTGACCAACCCGACAGCCTCACATGAGTCTCATCTCCATCTCCTAAGGGACTCCAGTTCCTTCAGAACTCTGGAATCCAAAGGCAAGATTTTTGCATCTGCAGCATTCCTCTTCGATTTCCTAAGCAAACCTGTGCTTGTCTATGAGAGTGTGAAGGTGTTGAAGGGCATGGCTCACTGAGCATCATTCAACTTCTCATTCTTCACAGAGGGAACGCATTCCAGCTCATTAAAAAGAAATTGAGTCTGTGAATCAAAGTATTACGACGTTACACTCTATGTGCTCTTGCCGCAAGAACAGCCTCCCAGTGGAGAATGTGATCCACAGCATATTGTTAAATCAAGACGAGTTCTTCTGGAGTTGAAGTTCTTCCATCGTAATGTCATAAAAAAGAGATGCCCACAGGAGCTTTACATTTAATACATTTAGTTTGCTTTGTTTTGCAGGTATTCCTTTGCTCCAGGTGTCCTTAAGACCTATAAGAAATAAAAAATAATAATAAATAAATAAAAACATGTTAGCTGAAGGCACTGATGGCAGTCATAAGGTTTATAGAAGGAGTGTCTGTTCAGTGCAAAAAAGTAAAAGTATCTAAACATCCTTAAGGCAATCAATTAACAAAATAAAGCAACTTTATGTGTTCCAGTAATTTTGACCTGAAGAGGATTTTCTTTTCCCCAAAAAATGCTAGTTAATGTTATTGCATTGGACAGGGTATAACAACTTCCCAAAAGTTTTTTTTTTATAATTTTTGTACTTTTTTGGGGATTTTCCTTCCACTTTGTTACACTTGTGGTGTTCCTGGTCAAAAATCCGGCCTACAAAAAAATTGCTTTTAAATGTCTTGTTATGCTATATTATTACCAATTATTGGATTCAATATTTTTCTAAACTTGGCTTCTTTAAATTAGCACAGTTTGTGTATTTCGTTTTGGAACTGATTGATCATAGGCCTCACTGATCTGAACTTATGCACCTCCGTTTTTGAGTATATATTGCCAAAATTATCTATAAATAATGCCTTTTCCTTCAAAATCTGAGGTGCATGAAAAGATTGATTCCAAGATTTTATGATAATATAGCATAATGACAGATTTACAACCAATTTTTAAAAGGCTGGTCATTTTTAACTAGGAACACCACTTTAGATAAATGATTTTCTGCACAGCACAAAGGTTAAAATTCAGACTTTTTTTGTTAACAATTTATGTTTATTTTTACTTTGTTGGTTAATACTTATTTTTACTTTTTTCCTTAAACCATAAATCTATGAGTTGGACATGGTCATGGAAAAAAAATGTTTTGAGTTCGCTCACAAAACACTTGTTTTCTCTCGCAAAAATACACCATTCCCCCAAGTATATACTATACATATTTGCAATGCATAGTAAATAATTAGTAATTTACTGTAGTCATTTATCTTATTTTAAGAATGTTTAAGCATTTTTAATGGAAAAAGTGAAATTACAGATTAAGAAAAATATTTGTTCATCCCTGACACCTGTTCATCGTGTGTGTGTGTGTGTGTGTGTGTGTGTGTGTGTGTGTGTGTGTGTGTGTGTGTGTGTATCTATGTGCTCTGGATATAAAATGGATTCAGAGATTAGAAGTGAGATATATTTGTCATCCGTGTGTCATTGTGGATGCATGAATGTGTGTGAGTGTGTCCGTAAGGTCTCTCAGCCATCCCCCTTTTCAATTAGAAGACTTGAAGACACAGAGATACCTTTGACTTCAATCTGTTTGCTCACAAAGAGCAAACATCCTGCTGTAGGTCTCGACCATGGTGATGCCAACTAAATGAGAAAGTAATGAAAAGGAGGACAGAAAACACTAACCCCGGCACCTCTTCACGGCTCAAAGTGGGCAGCTAGTGCTCCTGATCATCCAAAAGGCAAATGCAATGTTAAACTCAAATCTGGTAAGCTAATAACATGAATGGCTAGAACACAAATGGCTTTGTGTTTGCCCCAGCAATGTATAAAAAACAGCTAATGCTGAAGAAAACAAAACTGTGAGCCGAATTTTGACCACAGGAGCACAGGTTATAAATAAAGTTGCTTCTCTCCCCTGCCATTCAATTTTACAGTTTCAAACTGAGAGAGATAAAGATCTCTGTTTGGGAAAATGGAACGTTTTGCCAAGACTGGATAAGTCCAAGCACAGAGTTGTGTTTTTGCTAATAACAATGGCTATTGTGTGTTTTTTCCTGGGGATATTTTTAAACCAATTTTTAAACCATAATGGGTCTAAATACCTGTATTTATAGCCCAAATGTATTTTCCTTTATAATTACCACCAAGGTAATTTCCTCAAATAAAAAAGGCCTCTCTGCTTTCAATATTTTTCTGCTTTGAATATAAAAAAAAATGAATTAACAGAAAGTACAGACTTTGCAACATTGAGAGACTGTTTTTAAACTGAATTGATTCAACAGCTGTATAATGACACTAATGTCTTCTGTAGAGCTGCCTTTGAAATTATTTCATAGTTAATGAACTTTGCAACATTGGCACCGTTATTAAACTGAATTGAATATACATTGAACTACTTGAGCCAAATAATGACAAATATTATCCACTATAGAGCTGCTTTATAGCTAAAAATGAATTTGTTTCATAATTAATTTTCCAGTTTTTTTCCTGTTTGTTACTGTGAAGTCGCTTTGCAATCTGCATTGTGTAAATGCTATATAAATATATTCACTTCAATTCACGTTTATTTGTATAGCGCTTTTCACAATACAAATCGTTGCAAAGCAGCTTCACAGAAAATTAGTTTCTACATTATATTTAGGAGTAGCTTATCAGTAGAGACTATGTGAAGGTGATGTCCATATGGCAGAAATGTACAGTAAAAATCATGTGGTTAGTTAATTACATGAATTCAAACAAACGGTGACCACTATTAACAGCAATGATTATATGTTGCAATCAAACTTATAGCAAAATTTGTACGTTTTGTATGTTGTTTCAGGGTTGTCGTCATCTGAGGTCCTCTGAGGGGTTGGCATCATCTCTTCTCAGGTGTTCTGTCATCTCATATCTTTGTAAGGGTTGGATCCAGACTGAAGCTTGTGTAATTCCTAGTTACCTCGGGATGCCCATGTAGAATTCATTCATGTTTTTATGCATCATAAAAGTTGCCTCCTGTTTACAGTGAAATGGTTCTTATTTCATTATACAAATAAATTCATTTTAGCATATACTGCATAATGTTTTAATGATACATACTTAACCTTGATGTATCAAATGAAGGAGAAAGGAAAATTATATTATCTACAAAACATTTCAAAACCCTTTCACCCGGTAAGTAATGCATTCAGTGCCATAATCTCCATAAGGACACCTGCTGATGCCAAAGCAAAAACCTTTTCATGAAGCAATGGCCATTTCTTGTCTGTCTGTGATGTGCTCTTATGGTCATATAGGAGAAGCAGTGCTAGAAGGTTTGGACAAGTATGGAATGGAATAGAAATGAGGATGATACTAAAAAGCAAGGAGAATGAAAGAACGGTTGAAAAGGAAAGTGAAGTGAGTGAAAGAGAAGAGAGAAGAGTGACGGGGGAAATGGACCTTGAACATATACACAAAAAGTGAAAACCAGCAGGAGCACAGAACACAGTGGAATAAAAAAGAAGGATTGTGAAAGAGGAGCAGGTCATGGGTGGACCATTTCACACATACAACCGAGAGTGAGTTAAGACATGCTGGAGAAACTCATGATGAAAGATAGAGGAAGATCAAGGGAGTGAAAAATAAGGGAAAGAGAATAAGTGAGAATGGGTTCACAGTGGAGAGGAAAACTCGATCACTGTTCTCTGACATTTTCCTCTTAACACCAGAGTTTCTCTCCTCTCTCTCTCTCTCTCTCTCTCTCTCTCAGGTCACAGTAACATCTCAAATAGTGGCACAAGTTAGTAATGTGACTGGGTATAGCTGGTCAATGACAAATAAGGATGTCATCATCTTCATGACGTAGCCATCAAGTAGAAAGTAATCTCCTTACACCTTGAATACACTGTACTTACCCAAATACATATTATTAGGAAGGAAGGACATTATTAGGAAGAAAGAGCTAAAAATATTTATATGTATGGATGAGTTTCTGTATTTTTGTATTTTTGGTCCTTTTTCCCAGAAGAGAAAGACACTAGTATACAGATTTCTCAAAGCCAAAAGACATGAGCGAAAAGTCAAAACTCCCATTTGAAGATACTTAAAGATTGTCATCTTTTAGAAAAAGAAAAAAAGATCTGAGTTGGATAAAGTGCGCTGAAATTCAGCTCATATTAAAAATACTGTACATGCTGAACATAAAAGCAAAGGTAATTTGCAAAACAGTCTGTATAAAATTAGATTTTGCAGTGAATATAAAGTGAAAATTATGGCAAACGAAGCAGATTGCTGTCAAGGGTTGTTGTCGCAATTAATATTTGTAAAGACTAATTTGCAAATGCATCCTATTTGTGTCACCCACCCACAAATGCACCGTGTTTTGCAAGAATGTGACGATAGTTGAAGCACGAATAGGAATGTATTACATATCAATGCTGACGTCTGAATACAACAGAGTACAAAACACATTTTTAGACAAAAGTGACTGATGCTTTTAGCGCCTTTTACTAAACTCGATGCATTTGTTTAACACAAAAGCGTGTGGCTTATAGTGTGTGAACATTTTCCTGAAATACAGACTACCTATGCTTTAAAATCCTGGTAAAAGGACGATAACATGCTTTTTCTGGCATCTCTGTATGTTTCATTGTCAGTGTTGGGGAGTTACTACTTACATGTAACGGAATTATGTAATTTAATTACAAAATAAATTTAACTGTAATCTGTCACAGTTACTGAGAATTTTTTTTTTTTATTTAATTACAGTTACTTGTGAAAATGTTAAAGATTACAAAGGGGGTTGCATCTGAATATTTTCACACACTTACAGATTTGATTGATTTCTTTCCCAAATTGCATTGACTGCTTTAAAATATGAGACACCAATGTTTCAGGAGTTTAGGACACAGAATAGGACACATGCTTATTTGATATCTGTTTTATTTGCTATTTGGGTTTGTGTAACTATTAACTATTGAACTATATCTTCTGATTTTAAATCTGTATTTAACCTCAGAACAATCTCAATGTAAAAAGTGGTGCTAAAGTCTGATTTTGTGGTGGCTGTGCTTTAAAATTTAAATAGGGTAACTTGTAATCTGTAACCTGTTACATTTCCAAAGTAACCTTCCCAACACTGTTCATTGTGTACTAAAAGAGCAATGAACAAAGACAGTGCTTCACACCTTCACATCATGTCATGTGACAGGATTGGCTCTCGTTAATCCAACTCGCCATAATGTGTGCGTGTATGCACATGTGCATGGTGGTCTTGAAATGCAGCTCACTCAACAACAGCCTACAGACAGGGCCGTATTAACCATTGGGCTAGGCGGGGCTGATGCCCCGGGGCCCGAGCAAGGACGGGGCCCATAATTGGCTGTGGGGTAAATTGACTGGCGCGCCGATCGCCAAAGTCACTTTAAATAGGTTAACTTGTAATCTGTAACCTGTTACATTTCCAAAGTAACCTTCCCAACACTGTTCATTGTGTACTAAAAGAGCAATGAACAAAGACAGTGCTTCACACCTTCACATCATGTCATGTGACAGGATTGGCTCTCGTTAATCCAACTCGCCATAATGTGTGCGTGTATGCACATGTGCATGGTGGTCTTGAAATGCAGCTCACTCAACAACAGCCTACAGACAGGGCCGTATTAACCATTGGGCTAGGCGGGGCTGAAGCCCCGGGGCCCGAGCAAGGACGGGGCCCATAATTGGCTGTGGGGTAAATTGACTGGCGCGCCGATCGCCAAAGTCACTACGCCCCCCACTTATTAGCGCTGTTATTTAGTTGAGCTTTTCCGTAAATTCCATGCATTACATTTGAGATTGAAGCTTAACGTCTGAATTTGGTTTACCAATCTAATGCGTTTATTCTATATTTGACATTTGAACGACATGTGCACGAATCTATGAGGTGATCGCTGCCCAGTAGCCTATGTTTGCATTCACCTCCACTCTTCACTTCGTTCTGGAGTAATCTGGAAATGTTCGCGCAAAGAACAATATTCTATAAGTAAACATGTCAGCAATTCTGAGAGAGATGAGGGCTCAAAAAATGAAAAACTTCAAATACAAACAACAGAAAAAAAAACATAAGTTAGTAAACTCCCCAGCTATCAGGTTATTTTACTAAAGCTGATGATGGAGACTCATGGAGATGATGATAAAGCAGACTTACAGCGATGGCGCTGCAGACGGCAGCCTCAGTGTTTGGCTCTCCGGTGTTCGTATTGTTTTTGTTAGTTTTTCCTGTTTTTTGTTTCTCAAACATAAAAAAAAAATTTTAAACCCTTTGTAAACTGTAGTATTTGTAAATACTAAGAAATGCTTTTTTATTGTTGTTGGTTTTTTTACTACATAAAAACCCATGACAGACAACAGAATCCCCCCAAATTGGGTCCCAACTGATCAAACATAGAATTTCAGATTGCTGAAATGTTAAGGGTTTGTGAGTTCCCAGCATGCATTGCAGCATTAATAACTTATGCGGTTACTGTTATAGGATTATTGATTTGCTGTTTGCTGACTTCATCTAAACTTTTTTTGTTATTTTGTAATTATTGTTAGTTATTTGTTGCATTGTGATGTATTTATCTTTTTACATTTGTTGATTGTCACCATTCTTGAGGTGTGAGTGAGGTTTACTTTGTTCAACCATTTGAAATTAAATCTGAAATTAATATCTTTGCTTTGTAGGATGATTGTTCCTTTACAAAGAAAGACAGCAGAAATAACTTAACATATTAAATGTTCTTTAAGACTGTATATACAGCTATCAAAACAATAAATTAATTTGTAAATTGATCTTAAATTTACTAAATGAAAATTTGCTAAACAAGGACTTACTGAATAAGGCGTTTTGCATTTAGTGAGCATGATGCTTGAAGGCAACATTTTCCCACTCCCCATTTTTGGACATTTTTCTTTGGTAAAATTCTGTTGTTGCTTCTTTTCTTCTCTGAGGTCATGTATTGTGATGTTAAGCTATTACTTTTTGTTTTTTGAAATTTTAATGCAAATTTCCACACGGCATTAATAACGCAAATGTCATATCTCCCCTACTTCTTATTACCATAATAAAACCGTTTGTTGGGCAGTTTGTGGCACACATTGCTACAGGCGACAAAAAGAGTGCGATAGCGTGGAAAGAGAGCAATGGCTGTCACATGTTATTGGGTTGCTTATTTGCACGGCACTACTTGACCAACATAGAATCAGTCTGAACAGCTGAGCTGCGGCGGGGAATATTAAAAGAGCTCATCTCTGCATCTGTACGCCTCTCACGTCTCTGTACAGTGCCTCATGCTGGAATCACACCACTCTACTCTTGTACTGGCTGTTGGAGGGAGGGTATTTTATTTAGTGAGTGTACAGCTACAAGAGAAAATGAATGTGTAAGTGATCGATGAAACCACATTCTGATGTGCATTTAAATGGAGCGTTTGTTCAGTAAACTTCCTAGCAAACACAGAGACTCCACCTTGTGGCAACATCATGAGGTCTGCACTGTATTACAAAAGGGATTCAGTTTTGCAAAATTGCTGTGGACTTTTTTATCGACATAAATTGAAACTATCAGTACGAAATATTGTTTTAGATATTGTAGGATCAATGAAGATCAGACTAAATTCTGGGGTGCAATGTAGGCCTCTCCGTCAGAGGTCATGGGCCTTACAGCAGGACAATGGATTCCTTGTATGTGCAAACATACTTGGCAATAAAGCTCTTTCTGATTCTGATTCTTTCTGGAGTGTAAGTAACTTCAATCAACTGTTGTTGGAACAGCACGTGAACCGGGCACGTGGGGAAAAAAACAGCGTCATCGTCTTCACTGTTAGTTTGATTATTAACTGGATGTATATTGTTTTTGTGTTTGAACAAACTCTATATAGGCTATTCATTTAAGGATTGGGAGATAATCCGGTAGAAATGTATTCATCGTTTTGCTCGTCAAGATGTAGGCTAAGCTTATCATTTAAACGCGTTTTAAGCAGGTTTTAAAACAAATGTTTTCAACTGTTAATGAACATTAAGCAGTGGGGCAGAATTCATTCTGGTAAATGCGTGCATTAAGACGGTTTCAGCCTGATTCAGCCTGATTCGCGCGGCGTGCACCTGCTCGTATTGCGACTGACTAAAATTTTTGCTCCCTGTGCTTAAACGTTCAAATACACAGTTATGTGTCAAAAATTCTCGTCTTTGCGAGTATCCTCGTAAACACAGTTATTTGTGTCTTAAATGAGCGTGAATAGTTAAAGATAAAGCATGTGCATAGTGTTAGGCTATATGAGATCCTGGATTAGCCTCTATGATGAGATCTTAAAAGGATAGTTCGCCCAAAAATGAAGATAGCCTGTCATCATATACTTAAACTCAAATTGTTCTAAACCTCTATGAATTTCTTTGTTCTCCTCAACATAAAAGAAGATATTTTGAAAAATGATTGTAACCAGTTTCTGGTCCCCATTGACTCCAATAGTGTATTTTTTTTTTCATAAAGTCATGGGGACCCAACAACTGTCTGATTACCAGTATTGTTCCAAATATATTATTTTGCATTCAACAGCAGAAGGAATCTCATACAGGTTTAGAACAACTACAGAATTTTCATTTTTGGGTGAAATATTCCTCTAAAGCAGCCTAATATAGCTGTTGCCATTTGTGTTAAAGCATGTTTCAAAAAGCACCCAAAAATGGTTTAAGACAAAGCACTGGAGAGTTCTGAAGTGGCCAGCAATGAGTCCAGATCTAAATAGTTTTAGTTTATTAGTTTAGTTGTTTTAGTAATAGTAGTTTTTACAAAGCTAGTCAGTGTAATGAGACTTTCAGTTAATCAGGTTAGCCAGACCCCCTGCGGTACAGTGATAGGACCCATCACATTTCTGCTCTGCACACTTCCTTTAGCAGCAACAGATGTTTATTCTTCAGTCATTAAATACACTAACAATTTTATACTGTAAACTTGTTCCAACTGTAACATGAACTCAAATTACATTATTATACATGACCTCTGATGTTTTAAGTGAAACTTACTTGGCATTAATATAAAATGGACTACTAATGAACCACTTTGTCTGCAATTATCATATGCAAAAATAAATTAAGGTTTCAATAGCTGATTTTAAAATAAATAAGAAAGTCAACATCAATGTAAATAGCAGTTTACATAAAAATAAAAAAGCAATGAATGATATTTTCTTGTTTATATTTTCTGAGGTCATGATCAATTATTTGAAATATACTGATTTATGTGTCTGAGTTACGAACACCTAAAATAGCAGATAGATTATCTGTCTTTATAGCTTTGGGAATAATAGTAATAGTAAAAATACTTATGATTTCCTTCAAATCTTGCCTACAAGTATCTTTCCAAGAGGTCAGCAATATCACCTGTCCCTTCATTTCCTCTCTGCGATGGTGATGAAATACTGAAGCATCTGAACAGGTCACATTGAATGCTGCTTTAAACACACATTATTACTGATAATAGCTGAGAATGACAAATGAAAGATACTGTCCACTTATAACAGCTCATATTGGTGAAAACTAAAGCAGTTATTCACAACCAGGAGTATGCAAGGGAGTTACTTAAAGGGTTACTTCACCCAAAAAATGAAAATTAGCCTGTGTTTAACTCACACTACGAGGCATCCTAGGTGTACATGACTTTCTTCTTTCAGACAAATCCAGTCGGAGTTATATTAAAAATTGTCCTGGCTATTCCAAGCTCTATCATTGCAGTCAGCGGGTGTTGCAGTTGAACAGTCCACAAGTCGTCAAATAAAGCGCGCGCATTCATAATAAAACGTGCCTCACACGGCTCCGGGGACTTCTGCAGTGAATCCATGTGTTTTTGTATGAAAAAGATCCATATTTCAAACGTAATAAACACTTTTCTCTCACTTCCGGTATCTGTCATATGCGGAAGCCGTGCCGGCGGATGTCGTAAGACGTCGGTGTTGCATGATTAGTGACGAACGTGGCGTGATGGGGGGCCCTGCAGTAAGTCATAGCCCCGGGGGCCCAGTGCAGCCCTGCCTACAGAGCCATTATGTTGAAAAGGACATCATCTGGTGATCATTATCATCATAAAGCAAGTTTCTGTGGTGACTGGGTATCAGCCTGCCTCGTTTTATCTTCTCGCTCACGCACACACTAATTATACATATTACTTGCACTACGATATATGGTTATTTCTGTGATTCTTAAAGAGCTGGTTCACCCACAAAATTAAAATCCTGTCATCATTTACCCACCCTCAAGTTGTTTCAAACCTGTATGGGTTTCATTCACCTGTTGCACACAAAAGAAGGTATTTTGATGAATCTTTGTAACCAAACAGTTGCCGGTAGCCATTGATTTCCATAACATGGAAAAAATTCCTTTGCTAAAGGAAGGAAACTTTGCTTCCTTTGCTCCTGTTAACGAACTTGCGAGACTAGCATTTCTCAGAGGCGCACGCGGTGCACATACATCATACACCTTCCGCTGGAACGCCTTCAGTGTATGACAATCAGCGGAAGTGAGAGAAAAGTGTTTATTATGTTTGAAATATGGATATTTTTCTTACAAAAACACATGGATTCGCTACAAGAGGCCTTTGTTCACCCCCCCCCGGAGCAAGGGGAGGCATCGAGGGTGAGTAAAACACAAGCCAATTTTCATTTTTGGGTGAACTAACCCTTTAAGCTTTTTTGAGTTGTAAAACAGAAATGATGACTTTAAACAAAAATGCAGGACTGTAATTAGATTACAATATCATGAATAATATCTCACACTTTTCTCTTCTTCACAACAATGGAACAAAATGGAGTCAAAACATGTGAGAGACAAACAAACATGTGAGGCAGCTACCAGTGAGTCTGTTTTTACCCGTTTTTCATAATTTCTTCAGTTTACAAAGCGAATCATTGTAATAATGGCCACTTTAATAATATTAGAAATAATGCTGTATGAT
>NW_015557451.1:660226-699909 GCF_001515605.1 Sinocyclocheilus anshuiensis | reverse complement strand
AAGTGGGACAGAAATGTTTCCTTTAACTCATATTTTTATACTGGGTATTATTATAGCATTTATATTTTTTAGATGATGTATTGTCTTGCCAGGTTTATGTATAAACCTGTTTCTGATGCTTTTGTATAAATGAAGGTAACTGCTTGCTCTCTCTTTCCTCCCCTCACGCACAGAGTTACAGGTCTAAAACATTGTGTTCTCTGACATAATTCAAAGACTTTGAGGTCTTGTTACGTGTGAGGGAAATAACATGTATTAATGATTTAATATCTATGGACAACGTAGTTCTCCATGGTCCATAAACATAAAATCAGACACAGACATAAAGTCAGTATCATTTATAAATGTTATTTCCCTCACATGTAATAAAACCTGAAAGTCTTTGAATGATAAAATCAATGCTAAATTGTGTATACTTTTATAATCATGGTTGAGTTACAATAACTCAACAAGCTATATTTCCATTTAAAGTATATATATTGTAGAGATTTTTTTTTTTTACCTGATGTGATCCAGATGTGTAGAGTTGTGTCGGTTAGTGATCCTGCTTGATTTAAATCAGGAGGAAGCTGCTGATATGTCAGTCTGTTTGTGCAGGTTGTCCTGTATCGTCCTCATGATGCTGGAAACATTGACAAAGCTGAAGCATCTTCTCGTCTGCAGCTCTTTCATCTGTCCACCCGCCAACCCTCTATCTCTCAGTCTCTCTCTCTGTCTCCATCTGTCTGGCTCTCTCTCCCTCGTTCATGTGCTGCCTTCACATATTCTCCTTGATTCCAGTGGTTGTGCGCTGATATGCACTCGCTCTCTCTCTCTCTCTCTCTCTCTCTCTCTCTCTCTTTCTCTCTCTCTCCTCTCCTGTGCATCTCTCTCTATCTCTCTGTTCTCTCTCTCTCTATCCACCCTGTAATCTTTCTGTCTCATTACATCCAAATTTATTCTATTTTCAGGACAAACACAGCTAACTCTGTGTTGAGTTATTTCTTTTCCCTCTCTCATGCCTTCAGACTTCAGCCCAGAAGGTATTTCGTCCGTGGCCACTGTGCTCTATCTCTCCAGACTGATTGTTTGATTGATCTCCTGCATTCACCTGAAACCTATTGTGCCAAAGCATGTTAAACCCCATGATTTGAAAGCTTCAGACTATCCTTCAATAAATTATTGTTTTGTTGGTGTTCTTTTGGTTGGCTACAAGATGTAACAATATGGATCAATATAATGACAGTGGACGGATGTGGACAGTTTGATATTGAACTGGGGAAATTGTATTTGTTCAGTCAAAAATGAGAGTCTTAGGTGCCGATTTTCATTTGTAAGTTTACTCTTACAGTACTAAACATAAAAAGCACCATGGTCATATGATATGAAAAACAGACTAAAATGTTGCATTATTTGCTGAACATCCTCCCCTCTGCTGTAACTCTCAAATTTTATAATATATATATATATATATATATATATATATATAAATGTTGTGCATCAGGTATGGTACTGTGCATGTGAGAATCAATGCCGTTTGGGGTCGTTGATGTTTTTCCATGGAATATTATCAGTGAATCATATCTCTATTTTATAGATCATGACCTAAAAATCATTAAAATAATGTGTACAAGCTGTATCTACTAGATTTCATTTGTTTTTTATTGTTTTTAGAGCTTGACAGTCCCATGGTCACGATGCTTTGATTGCTTTGATTCACATATTGAACAGAATGTCAACATAAAACACTGAACAGAATTAAATTAAGGTTTATAGTAATGGAACTTTGCAAACTATACATCTCATCTCAAGTATAATTTTGTGTGCAAATGAAAAGTGCTTTCAGAAAAAAAAAACGAATTAACTTCCCACTGTCAATTCAAGGTTTGAGTTTACAGAAAAGTGATGAAAAATTAAGATCTACTCATCTACTCCAGCCTTTTAGATCATTTTAAAAGGATGAAAAGCAATGTGATATTTCATTCAAATGAATAGCTAATATCAGGTACAGGTTTAATGAGGTATATTGTCATAGCTAATGAAGTTTCATTTTTAATAAATAGCCATAATTCATCATTAACTCATAAAATGACTCTTGGCATATTTTTACATATTTTTCTTGACATAGGTTAATGTCTGTTCTTAAGGTTTATGGCATTATCAGAGCTGTTCCCAGAAAACACAATGCGTGTTTGGGGTTGCTGAAATATTAAAAGCAAAGACATTAGATTATGCTCAGCGGTAACCTTTCAGAATTCCCAGAAATGCATGAAAATGCAAAGTATTAATGATTCTGCCTGGTATCTATTAACCAAAGCTCCATTATATACATAGAGACACAGAATGGTACAAATACTAACTCAGGCATATTTTGTGAGAAGAGCAGATTTTTGAAGATAATATTTTTTCAGGAAACCATTGGAACGACTCTTATTGTTTTCTCCCACATGTATTCTACTTTGTATGCATCAACCCCCTTCAGTTGAATGAATGCAGTGTCATATAATTGAAGAATGTCATTTCAGTACAAGAATTCTGTCTTTTGTATAGAGATACTCTGGTGGTTGATCGGATTTTGTTACAAATTTCAGATAAACACTTCAATATTCATTGTCTAACTTGGTGTACAACTTCAATTCATTTATAATTCTATAATGTATAGTACTGGAAATGCCATAAGCAAATAAATAGCATGCTTGTCTGTGGAAAACTGGGAGAATTTATTGGTGTTGCTCTATGTATATTGAAGAAAAATATGCTACAACAATGGCAAAAACAAAATGGTGTAGAAACAATTTTCACTCAGAAACTGCTAAATTTCATGATTAATTATGACAAAAAACAGCAAGTAACACATTGAATTAAATGTGAAATTTTCAAGTAGAAATACTGAAACTATATTTTCTCCAATAACTTTCTAAGTTTAATAAGTTTCTTCTGTTCAACACAAAATAAGTTATTTTGAAGTAAGTTGTAACCAAACAGTTACTGGTAACCACTGACTTCCATAGTAAGGTGATTAACATCAACTGTTTGGTTACCAGCATTTATTAGAATATCTCAGAATCTTTTGCAATGGCCAATATCTGACAAGTTCATTCAGCATACTCAAAGAGTATTTTATTAAAAGTAAAAGTCTTAGGAAACAACCAAAACAATCTCATGTTCGACTGGTGAGTGTTTATTGTTTGATTATCCATTGAACATCAGCATCAGCCTCCACTGATGCACATTCCCATAATGTTTATTTTTTAGTGATGTTTGAGATTCCAGCAAGTGTCATTTTGTGGTTGTAACATGCAAGACCAGTTTCTGATATGTGTGCTGCAGAATTGTAATTTCTGTGTGCTTCTGGAACACAGAAGACCAGGAGAAGCATATCATAAATGTGACAAAACTTGAATGTAAATTTTCTTTTTTACGGGGTTCTCTGGATTGCTCAACACTGACATTCTGTTGTGAAATATTGTGTCATGACAGATAAACATCGTCTCCTACATTGTGCTAGTTTTATGTCTCTTATGAAACCATATCTGCACTATATATATTTTTACTATAAAACAAGACCTGATGGAAAGGCACTATCTCTGTAGTGCCTTCATACCCCTGTGTGAAATCAAACAAGCATGATATTTATGGGCTGGTTTATTGTATTCATACCACACAATTCCAGTGGATTTTATCAGATGAATTCAACATTTATGTATAAGTCTAGAAAGCAACCTTAAATGATTGCCAGTGTGGCATGTTTATGCACCACTGAGGATTTAGTATCAGTTAATGGAGTTTAACTGCGGTGTCAGGTGCAGAAAGTTATGGTTTTTAACAGACATGACCATGTCCTTTTAATATTGAGTGCAAAGGAATAGATGATATGGTGTATTTTTAGCTGAACCATGGGTGTGCTTATGGGCAAAGCATTCAGACCCACATCAATGCACAGAGCAGTCACGTTTTAAAGGGGTCATATGATGCTTTTTTAACAAAACAGTAGCTGATTCAGAAGCGCCAGATTGTCATAGCAAAGTCAGAATTACCTCCTCTCCTAGGTTCACGAAACGGTCGTCCATAAAATGCATGTCAATGCAAATATAGTGTACAAAAATATCATCTCTTACTTTTCTAACCCTTTCCAGCGTTATACATTAAAAAAAATTATATAATATAATGAATGAGTAATACATTTTATATAAAGTTGACTATATAATATTAAATTCATTTTACATAAATTTGTCTCTAGGTTAGTCAACTCCAAACGGCTTTTGAAGAAGTTGTTAGATATTCACTTTTTTATTTTTATTATTCATTTATCTTTGCACTATGTATTTTTACAGTGAGTTCAATAAAGACAAGCGTGTTGGCTTAAAGCCATGTATATATAATGTGTGTGTGTGTTTACATTAATACAAACCATTTGCTGAGTGCAAAGGAAAAAAGCTTAAAGTACACCATTTAGTGTAGATTAATTGAATCACTAATATATGTCAAATTGTGCCCTTATATATTTATTTCTATTTCATCTATGCAGATCAACAATTCACTGTGTAGCCAACTTTTGTAGTCTCCAAGTGAGAATCTGTAGATTTTCCTCAAAGTGTTTTCCTGGAAAATAGTCTTTCAGTCAAACAGAGCCCTGCAATCTCCTGGAGAAATTACAAGTTCAGCTGGCAGTGTGTTATTAAGGCGTCGTGATTACTGACAGAGGCTTGTCACCCTCTAATAAAGAAAAAAAGAGTTCCTGGCTGAATGTTGTTCTTTCTCTCAGTCTCTCCTGACATATATGTTCCCCTCTATTAAACGTCACAACTTCTTTTTCTCATGCATATCTGAGAGACGTTTACAGGAGGAATGACTGCAACAGCATTCATCCTGTCAAAAGCACTTCAGCTGTTTGTGTCCATAGCAATTTCAAGGCAGGTTCAAAAAACAAACACCACTTCATACACGTTATTTTTAATGTGCTTCGAAAGCATGTCATGATGTCAACATCCGCTTACAAATACATAAACAACTTGAACCATATCTTAAGAATATTTATTAATTACAGTTCAATTTGCCTTGTACACATCATTCAAAGTTATCACTGAGAAATGACAAATTGTACATTGGTTTTTTTTTTTGTTGTTGTTGTGCTATTTAATCAGTAATATTCGGGATATTTTGAGATCACCGCTATTGAGTAGTGTTCAAATAAATCTGGTGGATTTCTTGTATTTCTAACACTTGGTAAACGTCATACAGTCATTTCCATTCATTGTGTCCAGGTTCATTTCAGAATAAGCCATCTCTTCTAAATCCATATTGTTTCCATTCAGGTATATTTTTTTCAAACTTATAAGTTGTTAAAATACAGGTAGACATATAAACAAATTCACTAATATAAATAAAAAAACGTGTTAATAGTAAATTGAATAGAGATCCACTGACTGTCGCAGTGATGTAGTAACAGAAGTCTCTCAAGCGCTCAACCCTAATAACAGTTAGCAATTAGCAGTAACTTGCAGATCTATAAAAATTATTTCCTGTTTTATCTTATACATTTTCACAGGTATTTTCTGACGTTATTATTGCATACTAATTGGACTGGATGGTATTCTTTAAAGTACCATGTAGACTACTGTTCAAAAGTTTGGGGTCAGTAAGTTTTTTTTGTTTTGGACCAAAAGTCAGAATAAAGATGTTTCTAATGTTACCTATATACGCTGTTCTTTTGAACCTTTTTTTCATCAAAGAATCCTGAAAAAATATATCACCAAATATCAATTCAATTGCCATCACATGAATAAATGAAATTTTAAAATATATTCAAATAGAAATATGTTTCCCAATATTACTGTTTAAACTGTATTTTAAGCAAATAAAGGAGCATAAGACACTTTTCAAAAACATTTAAAAAAATCATACAGACCCCAAACTTTTGAATGTCAGTGTACATATGTTATATGAATATGGTTGTTATTCAACACAATAGGTATATATCCAAATAACATTGTATTACAATCTGACACCATGGTACTTATTTGTAAGGGTGGATGAGGGAATGTCATGCTGAATCATTATTAATGTATAATTACTTAACCTAAAAGACTCTCTATTGTTAAATTAGTTTTTGTAAGGCATTGGGGCCCTGTTATCTGCCAGTCAGAGATACGTTTTAGAAAAAAATTAATTAAATCACATCAAGTCTGGAAATACTGTGTATGGACATTCAAACACCTTTTATGTTTGAAATTATTGCAAAATGTTTCAAAAACAAACATCTAACGAGCAGCAAGTTACCATTAAAGATGACATGAACTAACTTGAATGAACAAGATGCGCTAATTCATACAGCTTCATGTTTATGATGAAACCTGATGTTGTTTTATTGTCTTAATGGCCTCTCTCACATCTTTCTTCAGCCGAGCTTTTTTTTCTCAGACTTGAAACTGATCCTGAACCAGCAGTCGAGAAAGTAACAAACCACTTTTTGAACATATCTGTCACCAGGCTGTTACCCGGTTTGCACCTTGTCTTCCTGGGCCCATGCTGGACTGTGCCCACTGGCTAACTGGGTAGCCGGCATACAGCGATGACTCTTATATGTGCCTAGATGCCTGAAGCTCCGCCCACACTGGTAGCAAGAGTAGGGCGTAGCGCCGCTGTGAATGCGCATGTGTGTGTATAAGTTGCCCAGCTCTTTAAATCTGCGGCCGCATTGAGGACAAGCGTATGGACTCTCTCCCGTATGCACACGCTGGTGGCGTTTCAGTCCGGACAGTACTGGGAAGCCCTTACCGCACTGGGGGCAGGGGAAGGGGCTCTGGGCTCCGCTGTGGCTGAGACGGTGGCTCTTGAGACGCGCAGCGTGCCGGAAACGCTCTCCGCACTCAGGGCAAACGAAAGGCTTCT
Organism: Sinocyclocheilus anshuiensis; assembly: GCF_001515605.1. Lineage (NCBI taxonomy): Eukaryota > Metazoa > Chordata > Actinopteri > Cypriniformes > Cyprinidae > Sinocyclocheilus > Sinocyclocheilus anshuiensis. The sequence continues at coordinate 693,039 of NW_015557451.1, read as the reverse complement.
CGCCGGTGTGGATGCGCTGGTGCTGCCGCAAGTTGCCAAGATAGTTGAAATGACGGCCGCAGTCGCCGCACTCATAGCCACCCTCCACTTTCTTCTCCCGTGCTCCCCGGCCAACAGGTCTTTCTGGGCCTCCCAGAGCTCGGCCTGCCTCGGCCTCTGCATGAGAGGAAGAACTGCCCGGGGCCGACTGCAGAGTGCTCTCGTCATGATGCATGAGCTTGATGTGTTCCTCCAGGAAAGAGGCGTCAGGGCAAAGAGTTCCACAGAAGGGGCAGATGAAGGTGTGAGAGGAGAACTGCTGACCTGGAAGGGAGAGTCAGTATAACAATTAATATTTCCAAATCACACCAAAAGGATTTAAAGGGAGCGTTCGTGCAAAACTGAAAATTCTGTCATCTCACCCTCACTATCATGTTGTTTTAAACCTGAATGGCTTTCTTCCATAGATGGAGTTACTATCATTGCATCTTTTTTTTCATACAATACATGGTGACTGAGGGTGTCGTTCTGTCTAATGTCTAACATACACTACCATTCAAAAGTGTGGGGACAGTCTTTTTTTTTTTTATTTGGCAAGGATACATATAAATGATAAAGACGTTTATAATGTATAAAAGATTTCTGTTTTTAATAAATTCTGTTCTATTCAACTTTCTATAAATCAAAGAATCCTGAAATGTAGTATCACAGTTTCCACAAAAATATTAAGCAGCAGAACTGTTTTCAACATTGATCATAATAATAATAAAAATTGATTTCTGAAGGATCATGTGACACTGTAGACTGGAGTAATGGCTGCGGAAAATTCAGCTTTGCCATCACAGAAATTATATTTTAAAATATATCAAAATCAAAAACACATGTAAAAAGTAATATTATTTGACGATATTACTGTGTTTTTGGATCAAATAAATGCAGCTCTGGTAAGATTTGTTTCAAAAACATTTGAATTCTTATAGACCCCAAATATACTAGCCAGATGCATACAAACAAGGGATTATAGTTTTTAAGGGTATAGACGTAGTGATCAGTAAAGGTTTTGATCAATATAAATACCAATTTCCAGAGAGCACAATGGCTGATAGTAAATACATACATATTACAATTTAAAATAACAAGAAATCAAAATTGATCTACTTATAGACATTTTGTTTACACCATTTAAGCAAACTAACATTACATTTTAGACACCATTGTGGTATGTTCAACCACCATCTGAACAATTCCTGCCCAACATTTTCTCTACAAAAACACTAGTTTTTTTATTCTTCATTGACAAGGCTGTTGGTAATATTTGGAGCACAAAGACTAAAGACTAAATATCTGTAACTAAATTGCTTAACTTACAGTAAAAATAACTTTCAAGGTAAAGATCAATTAATTAATTTAATAAGAAGATAAAGATCAATTAAATGTTCACATCAGGGTTAGAAGTGCAGAACACATAATGCTTCCCAGCTGCATTTATCTAGAGTTCATGTGAAACTGCCACATTCCTTGTCTTTTACAACACTGACCTGACTCCACTCTGTCCACACTGTCCTCCGCTGGGCTGCTCCTGTCTTCCCGCGGGGAGCCCTGAGTGTCCAGAGGAAAATGATCGGACACTGACCTCAAACTTGCTCTCCCTCCTTCAGAGTCTTCAGTGTCATCCTCCTCATCCACAGTGGGAACATCTTCGCATTTGGTTTCATTATCACCTAAAGAAGCACAGGACAACAGGGATAAACTGGGTTTTGCTAATTTATACATACAATGTTCAGCTTTAAATTTTGCATTTTTTCCCACCCTTAAACACCTTTTATATGTCAGCAGTCAGTAACTGAATTCATTGTATAACTGAAGCGAGGTAGATACAATTAAACTTTATGTAGCGTATTTAAATTTCATACAAGATCTGACATGCATTGGTGAAATATTAAAATATTACAGAATATTGCAGCAACAACAGCATTTGAAAATAAAAAAAAACATGTATGCATGCTCAATGCATGCATACCAAAACACATGCAACCTAAGGGCAACTATAAACATACAATATGCAACTATGTATTACAAAGAATGCATACTACATGTAAATATGTACACCATACATTAATGCTATATGCATCTAGCATAGAATTATATCCATATATATGTATCCTATAATGCATGTAATTTATTAAATGTATGCAATAAGGCAATTAATGCATACTACAAGCACACATATAATGGATGCATATACATGCATACTATGGGCAACTACACATATAAAGCATAAATACTATACACATGCATACTTTACACAACTACATTCATCTATATACTATAATGCATGCATACTATAAACTGTAGGCAAACATATAAGACACACTGCATGCATATACTATGCAACCACATTCATACTATAATCAACAAGACACATACTAAAAAGAAAACATATCAATACATATACTATACAATACTATATGCGTCTATGCGCTACATATTGCAATGCATGCATACTTTATACAACTACGTGCATCTATATACTATAATGAATGCATACTTTAGACCAGTGGTTCTCAAACCTGTCCTGAAATGTGCAGTGACAAAATGTGCAGTGCTTGGGGTACTTCATGGAGAGATTTGAGAACCACTGCTATAGACTATATGCAAACATATAAGACACAATGCAGGCATATTATATGCAACCACATTCATACTATAATCAACAAGACACATACTAAAAGGAAAACATATACCACAATACATGAATACTATATGCATCTACCGTATATACATATTGTAATGCATGCATACTATATACTACAATCCATGCATACTTTGTACAACTATATGCATCTATATACTATAATGCATTCATACTAAAATCTCTATGCATATATAAACTATATGCATGCAAACATACGTAAGATACAATGCATGCATGTTATATACAACTACATGCATACTATAGTGCGTGTCTGTACTCTAGGTTATATGATTAAGCAGTACCTTTAAACTCAGCTGAGTTGAGTTCGACCCCTGTCATCCACTCGTAGTCATATATGCGCTTGCTGGCGGACGGCAGCATGCTGAAAATGTCCGAGTCAGCGTCGGTGTCCGCGGGACCGCTGTCCGTCCACAGGCTCAGAGACGCGTGCGGCTGCGGTTCGGTCCGCATGTCCCGTTCGGACCCAAAGGCCTGATTGCTGTGGTCGCTCTCCACTTCAGCAGCACCCCGCTGGTTCTTATCCTTCATCAGATAGTCGCAGATCGCGTTGATATTCTCCTTCTTAACCACGGGCGTCCCGGATTTAGCTTTCTTCGGGTCGGCGCTGTATTTCTGGCCTGTTTGATGCTCTGCTTTCCTGAAGTCCAGGCTGCTGGAGTTAGAAACCCTCCCATCTTTCTCCGTGGACTCCAGCTTGGCTTTCAGCAGCTCGATCTCGTCGGTCTTCTCGCGGAGCTCCATCTTCAGGACTCTGATCCGGACGCTGACCAGCTTGCGTATCTCGGACAGCGCGGACTCTAGCACCACCGTGATGTTCCTGCCCAGGTGCTCCGTGATCTCGGTCACCGAGCACACCAGCTGCTCGTCGGGCTCGAGCTCGGAGAAATCCTCCTCGTCTCGGCTGAAGGACCTTGTGTTGTCCATAAACGCGGCCTGGGACTCCGAGGACGGCCCTGTTTCCAAATAGCAGTGGTTTCTTTTTCGGTTCATGCTGAAGAGCGCAGGCACTTAGCGCAGATGGGACAGTGTTTTGATCGTGATGTACACCGAGGATGCAGAGACACCATAGAACACCAGACGAACTTCCTCCCACTTCGGAAGTTGAGATTATAAACAGCGCCCCCTACAGAGGCATCCTGTAGCTGGAGACAAACTTGGATAGATAGATAGATAGATAGATAGATAGATGGCAATATGCTTACACAGTACGAAGTGTAATAGGCCTAGCTAGCTAAACGTATTTTTTGAGGTCATGTAGTGATAAACTGGTGTATCCTTAAAGGGATAGTTCACCTAAAAATGAAAATTACCCCATGATTTACTAACCCTCAAGCCATCCTAGGTGTATATATCTTATAGTATATATTTTTTAAGACAAATACAATTGGAGTTATATTAAAAAATGTTCTGGCTCATCCAAGCTTTATAAAGGCAGTGAATGGGTAGTAATATTCAATGGTCCAATAGAAGTCAAATAAAGTGCATCCATCCATCATAAAAAAGTGTCCCACACAGCACTGGGGGAGTTCATTAAGGGCTCCTGAAGTGAATCGATACGCACGTACGCCTACGTCATCCGCTGGAACGCCACTCTCTCCGCACGTACAATAGTTAGCAGAAGCTAGAGATTAAGGTTTATAAAGTTTTAAATATGGATATTTTTCTTACAAAAACGCATCGATTTGCTTCAGGAGGCCTTTATTAAGCCCCCGGAGCCGTGTGGGACACTTTTTATGATGGATGGATGCACTTTATTGGATTTCTTTTGGACTATTGAATATTACCACCCATTCACTGCCCTTATAAAGCTTGGAAGAGCCAGGACATTTTTAAATATAACTCCGACTGTATTCGTCTGAAAGAAGAAAGTCATCTACACCTAGGATGGCCTGAGGGTGGGTAAATCATGGGGTAATTTCCATTTTTGGGTCATTTTCCCTTTAAATAACATTTAATATATTTGTCAATTTGTCATCAAAGACTAACTGTGCTGTTAAAAATAGTTTGACTGGCACAACACAGTATATCAAAGCTAGTATCGAAAATTAGAAATGTCTTTTGTTTGGTTTTAGAAGCAGGACAAATTCTGTTTTGTCTAATGGCCACTAGATGTCGCTCTTAGACACGTTTTAGACTTGACTTATTGTACACTTGCCGTACATCTCACTTGTTATAGGTTTGCTTCCTTTCACTCAGTTGGTTCTTTTCCCAATTTTCAGTTGTTCTTTGATGTAAATTTCTTAGTAAATATTTTGACATGTATTCAGATACATGATAAGTATGTGTAATTTGCCATGCTCTTGGTTCTTTCTCTTAAAAGTTCTTCTTTGAAGTATGAAATGATCTCACTAATTACAAAAAAGTTAAAAATAGTTACGACATAAACACAGTGAGCCCACAAACTAGACAAAAATAGATGACTCAAAATATTTTTAAAATGCATTTTTAATAATAATCATTAATTTTTGTGTCTTTTAAAACTGAATCTGTGTTTAACATGTGTTTGCATTTCCAAAAACAAAACATTCCATTTAAAGGAATTAATCTGAATTGGTGGACTAAGTTCCACTATATCTACTGAAACCATTTGCATTTACCTTCCACAACAATTCCCAACTAGTTACACTGATATTCTGATGTGCACTATGATTCCAATATAACACTGAACACAGAGGTTTTTTATTATTATCATTAAATAAAGAATGATCTAAAGTTACAAAATATTAAGGAATAACCTTTTCAGTCATAGGTTACATTATTAACATACACAATATTTTCCACATACACATTTTGGCTTCATATCAGTCTTTGAAAATGTCCAACAAGCAGCTTCCTTCAGACAAACGTTGCTTTGTATTGCACTGTGTCACTCTCGTTGACTTCCAGCACCCCGCTGAGGGGACGGGACGCTTCTGTGGAGGGGTAAATGCCATTTCTCATTTTGTTCTGGCACTGGCGAAGCTCTGCTGCGTAACCCTCAAAGCTGTCCTCCAGAATGACCCCTTCCACACTGACCCCCTTGTCCAGCACTTGGGCTGTTGAAGAGGAATGGTTGTTGACAGCTGAAGTGCACGAGTTTCCTTCTTCTGTACCTGGAGAAAAGTTTGCAAACAAGTCAGTACAGCACATATAAAGGAATATAAAGTGAATGTAGGAATTGGGAACCGGAATCAGATTTGGTTGATTGGTAAATGAAAGTCAGGTTTAGGCTGCATTTTAAACTCCCTGCAAATTACACGGAAATACTCTAAAATACTGGATACATATTTTAGGCAATTGACACTGATAATGAAGTTCAAATTATTTATATGTGACAGCATGTTCTAGGACATTATTATGAATAATATAATATTAATGAATAGTGAAAATGTTCAATCGTTCACCGTTTATTGTTACTCTGGACAAAAACTTGACTGTGAGCAATGTTACTTTGACAATGACCATCCAACCACAAGGTAGCAGTATGTCCTCATTAGCAAATAAATAAATCAATAATAAATAAAAAAATCAGCAAATGGATGGTGTCTTTACTTTATAGACTGTTGGTATATTTGCAAATTAAAAAGTTAAAAGTATTGTTATTGTTATTATTATAAATCTAATCCCTATATTGTAGCCCAGTGGTTCCCAACCCTGGTCCTTGAGGCACCCCAACACTGCACGTTTTGAATGTCTCCTTAATCAAACACACCTGATTCAGACCATCAGCTCATTAGTAGAGACTTCAAGACCTGAAATTGGTGTGTCAGAGAAAGGAGACATGCAAAATGTGCAGTGTTGGGGTGCCTCCAGGACCAGGGTTGGGAACCACTGTTGTAGCCAACCGGTTTAGTGTAAAAATTAGTACAACAAATTTAAAAATGAGTCCGAATTAGGTGCGAGTAGAAGGTTTCTAGTCCATGATCACCATGATCATTGTAAACAGACAAACAGTGGAGATGGAAGAGCTTTCTTCATGTTCATGCTCTCATAGGTTACTGGTGCATTTCATGCAGTCATCTAATTTTAGCAGTTTCAGTAGTTTGGAAAGAATTTCTGTGCAAACACATGCTGTACACAATATCAGAAATGATTGATTATTATAGGATAAACGTTATCAATAATGCTTTGAGGTTTCTGAGTGGTTTCAGGTCTGCAGACATCTGAATCAACAAGGTTCCAGTATATTTGTCAAATGCAATCAAGGCAAGTATGAATGGAAAATGAAGATGCAGAAAAGTAAAGAAAGGGGCATAAAGAAACATGATAACATAGGTATAGGAATTATACACAAGATCACAGGCAAGTCTAGTCTGATTTTGCTAGCATTTATTAGATCTAATCAGATTGGCACAGAATCAACATGATCACTACAAAGGAAACAGGATGGCAAGCAAATCAACAATGCGACTGTTTGAGAGCACTGAATATAGCTTGAATCTTAAAAGTGTATTGTGAAATACTGTTAGAGTATTCCTGCCAGAACAGCTCTGATTAAAGTCTCACATTCAGCATTGTTGAATCGTGATTAGATGGGTAGAGACACATTTGCACAGCTTGTATCAAAAAGAAAAGTCAAAAAGAATAAACAATAAAACGATATGAGACAGTTTTTTAAATGATTATTTACAATCCTCAGAAACACTGTAAACAGCACAGTCTTTATACACCCATGTGAACAATTAAATTACAACATGATCTACAGGGTGTCTTATTTTCATAAAGACGTGTCAAAACAAGACAAATGAATGCCTCGTTAATTTAAAGCTTTCAACACATACACATTACATAGTCCACAGTTACAGAGAAACTGGCTATGATCCGAATAGCATACTAGTATACTGCTCATACTATTTCTGTAGTATTCTGTGTATAGTTTGCACATTTTCTACAAACAGAGAATCTCCAGATGCTACTAGATTTGACCATTTGTGTAGGACAGAGTACAATGTGCAGAATACTATATCCCACAATGCAATGCACTTGACCGGACCCTCTCTTTACTGTGTGATGAACGAACTGGAAGTAAATCTGTGATTTTAAACATCTCTTTCTTGACTCATTATTTCGTAACACTACCAAAAGTTGATAAAATTTCAAAGAAACCATATTTTTTGTGTTTACAACTCAGTGAATTAGTAATTTTATTTAAGTCATGTGACTATGTTTATAAGTGCATAATCCATATTGTGTCACATAAAATTCTTAAAGAAACATCAGGCAGTTTATACTGTAAATACTGGGCAGTATGCAGTACACTAGTATTCCATTTCAAGCACAGCTACACTATCGTTCAAAAGTTTGGCGTCAGTATGATTTCTTAAATATTAAATTCATTCAGGAAAGAAGTTTTAAACTGATCAAAAGAGGCAATAAAGATATTTATAATGTTACTAAACATTTCTATTTCAAATAAATGCTGTTCTTTTGAACTTTCTATTCAACAAAGTATCCCGAAAAACTGTATCATGGTTTCCACAAAAATATTAAGCAGCACAACTGTTTTCAACATTATAATAATAAGAAATGTTTCTTGAGCAGCAAATGATTTCTGAAGGATCATGTGACACTGAAGACTGGAGTAATGATGCTAAAAATTCAGCTTTGCCATTACAGGAATAAGTTACCTTTTAAAATATATTTAAATAGAAAACAGTTCTTTTAAAGTCTAATAATATTTCACAATATTACGGTTTTCACTAAACAAATAAATGCAGCCTTGTAAGCATAAGAAAGTTCTTTTAAAAACAAAAATCTTACCGACCCCAAACTTTTGAACAGTAGTCTATGTAAATATAAATGTGACCCTGGACCACAAAACCAGTCTTAAGTCGCTTGGGTATATTTGTTGCAATAGCCAAAAATACATTGTATGGGTCAAAATGATCGATTTTTCTTTTATGCAAAAATCATTAGGATATTAAGTAAAGATCATGTTCCATGAAGATATTTTGTAAATTTCCTACTGTAAATATATTAAAACTTAATTGTTGATTAGTAATATGCATTGCTAAGAACTTCACTTGGACAACTTTAAAGGCGATTTTCTTAATATTTTGATTTTTTTGCATCCTCGGATTCCAGATTTTCAAATAGTTGTATCTCGGCCAAATATGGTCCTATCCTAACAAACAATCAATGGAAAGCTTATTTATTCAGTACAAATCTCAAAAACACTTATGACTGGTTTTGTGGTCCAGGGTCACAAATATGCAATTATGAAGTTGACACTAGTGAGATCAACACTATCAAGTGTATAAGGTGTCAGGTGAATTCGGGGTGTGTGTTTTAATATTAAATTAATCCATTCAAACATGCCACCCACCACACGCACACACACACAGCCACACTCACAGCTAGTCAGGCGGGAGAAATACCTGGGCTGGGATGCCTGTGTATGCATGGCGGAGGAGTGAAGTTGGCCTCAGGTAGGCTGCCCTCATAAGGGGGCGGAGAGCTTGGCAGAGGCGGAGGCGGAAGCAGAGTGGAGTTAGGGCTGCTGATGTCACCCTCCCCCACAAGAGTCAGGTCACCCAGCCCTTCCTCTTCCTGACTCTGCGGACCAGAGGAGTGTAGGATGGGGGAGAGTGGGGCGGTGAAAGGGGGCGTGTCAGGGCATGGTGCACGGGGGTGTCCGTTCGAGGAGCTGGGTTTAGGAGGTCGGGGGGTTGTGATGGTGGTGTGGCCGGGTTTATGGGTGGTGGGGGTTGAGCAGGCAGGAGGTTGGGATACGGGATCTGGGTCCACACGGAGAAAGTCAGGAAGCACTAGGTCTTCTTTTCTCAGCAAGCCTCTCTGGTCATCAACACGACTGCTCTGAGCACGACTCAACAACTCGAAAAATTCTACAAAAGAAGAGTGTAAACATTATGTAAAATGTAAACACTTATTGTTTACTAAACCTAAACCTCTTTTCATTAAAACATTTTTTATTAAAACAACATAAAAAATAAAATAATATAAAATAAAACATACATTTTATATGAAAATTAAATATATGAAAATTAAAAGGTTGCTTTGACAACTAACTAAAGTTTAGGTACTAAAATTACAAATTAAATGTGGAAAAAAATAAATTAAAGCTTAATAGAAATATTTTAAAAATGAAAAACGACAAACAACATGTATTAACTTAAACTTTAAACAAGAGAATGAAAATACCAAAAATAATATCTAATTCAAAATATTAATAAATAGTATAATACTTTATAAATAATACAAAAATAACACTGGAAAATATCAAACCATTTCAAAGATTAAAAAAAAAACTATTTTTAAGCTAAAAATTGAGGCAAATCTTCATCTACTAGCTTTTAACACAAGTGTGGCTTAAGTCCCCAAATACTTTGACAAAAACTATGGACATGAAAGCACTGTCAGAGAAAAGTGGAAAATATGTACCCTCTGCTTCATCTATATGATTCTTTTTCCCTTTCTTCCTTTCTGACGCAGCTGTCCGGGGATGCTTGTCTTCACCATCTCCTTTCCACGGTTTTCCTGCCGAACTTTCATCTTTCTAGCAATGCAGTAAAGACATATGTAGGATGAATGAATATTGTGCTGAATGTCTTATAGATTGACATCTTCATGAAGGTTTTATTCCCTTTATAAAATATAGGAATTATGTCTGAACAGTGGACAAAGCCATTTCTAATGCATACTGATATTTCAAAACGTAACACAACGATAAGTCATGCATGTACCCACAAGTTCAAGCTCACCGCATCCATGCATGTTTAGAGTTTGTAACATACAGAGAATGTTATTTAGCTCAAGATGCATTTAGTTTCTGATTGATGAATGCAGTTAGAGTATATTGGATATTTAAAGGATTGAAGCAGGCATGACATCTCACACACTACTGTGTTTACTGAAGTCACTCTCACCTCTCTTGGCAGACTTTTCTTGGCAGCTGGTGTTTTGGAGTTGAGTGTTTTAGACTCGTCTGGTAAAGGAGTACAACAAAGCAATTACCCAAAGGAATGTTGAAATGACCTTGAACATAATTACTTGATATTATCAGAGAGAAGTGGAGAACTTGATAGTGCACAAGGCTACGTGTGCATGAATGTGTGTGTTTTAAGAAAACATTTCTAAAAAAGCGTAGAGTGTTTTCTGTTAGGGTTAGGTTATAGTATAACTAGCTGTATTAGTTCCCTTTCGATACTTCATTCGTACTGCGTCTTGCTAGACGTATATGGGAAAAAAAACTTTTTTCTCCTGAACTGAAGCCTATTTCATTCACGCAGTGAAACTGCACGGCCATTAGTTCGTGCAGGGCTTAAAAAACGAACCAATGGCGACGAAGCCCGCCAAAGCCTGCCAGAATGGGCGGGGCATCTGGCTATATAAGCGGGCGCTCGCCACAGGATTCTCAGATTTTTTTCCTTCAGCGACAACTCTACGTCTCAAGCTGATCCGAAGCCGCTCGCCGCTTGACACGCCTTCGCAGCTGGAATCGGGACCTCTCAGCTCGGCTGACCTGCTTCTCCGCCGCTCCAGCGACGCAGCAGTTCCGGTCCGGTTCCCCTGCCGCCATCCGGCGACTTCTAAAAGAGCTTCTAAAAGAGCATCGGCGTTGTTGCAAATACCGCGCCGTTATTGCAGTTCGTGGGGTTCCCCCTGCACGCCGATGATGGCCACACGGAGTGTGTTTCCTGCTTGGGGAAATCCCATGCGGAAGCTGTGCTCACGGGAGCTAATTCCTCTCAGTGCGAGAGCTTTAGTCTCGCCTCTCTCCGCTCACGGATCGCTTTCTTTTCAGAGAGCGACTCCACCCCCCGCGCCCTCCCGTTTTCTTCCTCCCAGGGACCTGTGAGGAAAAAACAGCGGGGCAAAGGGGTCGAGCGATCGGCCACGAGCGAGCTTACGCCATCCGCCGAGTCTGGCCTGGACCCCGCTACCCTCAGGGATCTGAGGAGCGCGACGGACCTGGCTCTACGCGCCACCAAGACCACTGCCCAGGCGATTGGGAGATCGATGGCCAGCCTTGTGGTGCTCGAGCGCCATTTATGGTTGACGCTGACGGAGATGAAGGACGCGGATAAGATCCCCTTCCTCGATGCTCCTGTCTCCCCCAAGAGTCTTTTTGGCCCAGCGGTCGAAGGCTTTGCTGAACGCTTCACGGAGGCACAGAAATCGTCCCAGGCTATGCGTCCATTGCGGATATTTGTGAGGCGGCCGGCTGGGCCTCGCCGTCCACATTTGCAAGGTTTTATAACCTGGAAGTCCCGGCCTTACAGGCCAGGGTCCTTTCCGCTTGAAATGGCACGCACTGCGTAAACGGACATGACAGAGAGCCCTTGGCCGTACCGCGCCCAAGTTCTCTGGCATTGTTCACCTGTTAGCTCTCGACCCCTGGGTGTCGAAGTTACGGGTATACTCTGGAACGATTAACCAGGCCGGGTGTGACCTAGAAAGCTCAACCCATTTTAGCCTTGGGTTATTGTTGACTTCTCTATAAGCATTGGTTGCTTATGGAAGTTATACATTTAAATCGTTCCACTACATTAGCACGGCATGATTGGACTGTTCCCATATGCGTCTAGCAAGACGCAGTACAAGTGAAGTATCGAAAGGGAACGTACTCGGTTACTAACGTAACCTCGGTTCCCTGAGATACGGGAACGAGTACTGAAAACGGTCACTTCAGTCGAAGTAAACCTGAGAATCCTGTGGCGAGCGCCCGCTTATATAGCCAGATGCCCCGCCCATTCTGGCGGGCTTCGTTGCCATAGGCTCGTGGCCATTGGTTCGTTTTTTAAGCCCTGCATGAACCAATGGCCATGCAGTTTCACTGCGTGAATGAAATAGGCTTCAGTTCAGGAGAAAAAAGGCTTTTTTCCCATATGCGTCTAGCAAGATGCAGTACTCGTTCCCGTATCTCAGGGAACTGAGGTTACGTTACTAACAGAGTACGTTTTTTTCTCAAAATGTAAAAATGCAAAAGTTTTCTGTGAGGCATAGGTTTAGGGTTAGGGGATAGAATATAGAGTTTGTACAGTATAAAAATCATTATGTCTATGAAAAGTTCCCATAAAACATCAAAACCCAGCGTGTGTGTGTGTGTGTGTACCTTTGGCTGGATCAGCCCTCTCCAGTACAACTCGTAGGCCATCAAGGTTTGATATGGGCACTCCAAGATCGAGAACTTCTGTCTCTCCACTCTAAAAAGTTCAAACATTTAGCATTAGCCTCTTTTCTCAAGAACTGTGACTTTACAAACTAATTTTAAATATTCTTTCTTTGGCACGCACATACAGCTTACTGTTTCAATTTCAATACAATTTAAGGTTTAAAGACAGGCATGCTGTTGATTACCACAGAAAATCATTTCTATGCATCTCTCAGTTTGCCTAAACATACGAAACTGTGTGTGTATAATAATGCACTCACATTATGACAGTCTATGGGACCAGGCACTGCATCGAACATTAAAATACATACTGTTTTGAAACAGTACCCATAATCAGGGTTTAGACCCTACCTAGACCCTTTTTACTATGGCAAAAGCTCCAGAAATACAGGTGTGCCCCAGTATAAATTTACTGATAAATCCTTATCTGACAGAGGAGATTACCGTATATCGACCTGAGAGAATCATTATACCCATTAATAGTTCAACAAACACATCATTAGTGTTTTCTATAAGCTGTTGAAAATCTGAACTAGTGTTGTCAAAGCCATAAATGAATCACTCTTTTTATCTAATCGGTCAAACGGGTTTGCAATAAGGTCTGAAATTAAAAATGAATCAAACTGAATCGTGAATAGTTCACTCACGCGCTGAATCATTTGCATCGGTTTCTCACACCATAATGGGATGCTTTATACTCCTGTTCATAATATTTGAACATTATACATGTTAACACGAGACTACTTATCAAATTGCTTAACCTTGTCTGTGTACATTTACGATCTGATATTTTTCAAATCCTGTCGTGACTATATGATGTTACTATCCACAAAGTATTATTTGAATATGTAAACTTAATTTACAAGAATTACGGTAACACAAGACTAGAGGTTTATGCACCCTGAACAGTATTAAAGGATATTTTATCAAAGGATTATTTCTGCTTTTCAATCATCTGGAATATCTTGCGCCACCAAACACAGCTTTTGCTTGTTTTTAACAACTCATTTTGAACCCAGAACATTAATCTAGGTACCAAACACTGATATGTGACTGAAATGTTAGCACCTGCTTTTAGCCTAGCTTTATATCTGTAGTTTTAGCTATGCCCCACATGTTAGCATCACATAGATCTTCTTCAGTGCTTTTGAAGGTTAATGCTAAACGTCTGTGCTCTGTGATATAGTAAAAGCTTCATAGACTGGCTAAAAATAAACAAGCGTTCATGCTTTGTGGAGCTGGGAGGTGGCTTTGTTTCAAGCCATTACAGTAATTTCTCTCTGCTTAGTGCTGTCTTCCATTAACTTCTAAAAGCTGGCTCAGATGACCACTGTTTGACGTTTAAGAGGGGAAAAACTGCAGTGTTCCTGCTATACCACATAACTCCACACCCAATGAGACTGAACCAGCTGCATGTACATTTCACATCAGGAAATCCTATTGTTTTAAAATCACAGATCACAGATTATTTTATAGATTTAAATCACAGATTATATGAGACATTGCTATTTTTTTTATAAATTCTGAATTCAGGGTCTGTATTCATGAAACATTCTTAAGAAGAAATTGCTTCTTAACTGCCATTTTCTTCTTATTTTCTAACTTAACTAAATATTTTGTATTCCCAAAAATTCTTCTTAAGAATATCTTATCTTTTTTCTTAAGATTGTTCTTAAGACAAAACTTAAGAATTTAAATTCTTGAAAATAATCTTCTTAAAAATCATCATAAATAACTTCCTAAAGTTAGGATAACCTCAGACTTGTCTTAAATACCAAATGGTGAGAATGATTTACTGAATTTATAGGGTTATTTCAAAGTAATTGTTATATTTAAGCATTACAACAACACTAGCTACATAGACTAAAATACATAGTAGGACTATTAATATCAATGTGCACAAGTTTTTTGAAGAGACACACCAATGATGGATAATGTAAACGATGGGTCATTAATCATTATTATGCGTGACAACTTTTTTCTGAATTTGATATTCATTAACAACTCTACAAAAATGAGTCAGACAAGGCTTGTTTTAATTTTTTGCCTTTAAATACAACATAATCTTATTCAGCGCATATGAACGTGGCCATACACAAGACGCGTTTACTGTAGCAGTTTACTGTAACACACACACAGTACTCGTTCACTCTATGGAGAGCGCAAAATGACGGCGCACAAATGAATGAAACAGATCACTTCATCTTGAGACAGGCTCTTTGAAAGTAACTGTTCAAAAACGGTGCATTAAAAACACCAAGCTAAGCTCTGTCAAGCACACTATGAAAATAGTGTGCATGCTTATGATTATTCATTCTTACAGACTTCTTGGAATTTATCTTAAGAAATTTCTTAACCTATTTCTTAAAAAGATTTTCGTGAATGCAGCCCCAGATCTGTGCTGAGAGTGTGCACAGCAAACAATGCAAAAATATACAGAGTATGCCAGCCATATGTGTAACTGCTCACAGTCAATCACTTACTATTCTGGCAACCAAGTCACCAAGGTGGAGTCCATACTTGGCAACCACAGGACGCAGAACCTCAGTCACAGGTTTTGTGGGCTTTGCTTTCAACCCAACCGATCTGTTAATAGGTACCAGGTCCAGTCTGAATATAGCAAACAGGGTGGATTTATTTATAGTCTAGCACCAACCACAGCACACATTTGTTTGATGGTCTTTCTACATTTATGAGATATGGTACTCTTGGAGAGAACCGATCGTGCTGGTATTGAAGAGAATTTCCTACTGAATATAAAAGTCAAAATAACAACTCCATTTGGGTGCAAATATTTGGTCATTAAATTCTCAGGGATTATCGTGAACTTTCAACCGAGCACCAGTGAAAGAGAGATAATAACAACATGTACCTGAACAAAGTGCGTTTTTCAAGACGAAGTTCTCGGGAGCTGAGAGTAATACTATCTTGGTCCAACACCAAAGGCTAGGCAGGGATCAATGAGAAAAAGATAAATCAGTGACAAAGCTCAAGCTTAGCATTCACAGAAGAACTAAAGGAGACATTATAAAAGCTGTGAAGGGTCTCTCTCTCTCTACCTTCTCTCCTCCAGTGAGGAAGAGGTCGACAGAAGCCAGGTTGATGCGCTGTTTTTGACAGAGCTCCAGCAGCACCTGTCTGATGGAGGCACCCTGTCGTAGAGGAATGGAGCAGCCAGAGCCGTCAGGTAGCATTACTGTACACGTCCTGCTACATCGCTCTTTGTCCTTTTCCCAAACAGAACCAGAACTTCTCAGCTCACACTGCTTTACACATACAAAACATTATAAAACAACCAACGAAATAATTAAATTTATTATGTCAAATTGGAAAAAGTTAAACAACCCCTAAACCTGTGGTAAAATCACTGCAGTGTAGGGCTGTCAAAAAAAAATTAGAATTTCGAATATTCGTCAAATTTAAAATAAAAATCCACATTCAAATGCAAAAACGTTGCATTCGAATTTGAGGTGTGCGTCAGACAGACTTATCAGCGGCACACGAGTTGCGATTACGATGTAGCCTAGGTGTCACTGCATTATAATATTTATGTCAGCCTATCCAGTTGAAACCACTAGATGCGGTGCTGCTGCGTTGTTCATTAAAAATATTGCAGAAAAAGAGAACAATGCAGAGAAGATCTTGTTTACGTCAAAACTCAAACCAAGCCGTTTACACAGAACGCATATTTCGCGCATTTTCTAGAGGGACAGCTATCACCGTTGCACTCGCGTCTTGCACAAAAGAGCCGCATGTTTAGAAAGCCATGTAAAATTAATGCAAGTTTAACTTTGAAAAAACATATCTCGAGACTTTATGGCAGGTTTTTTTTCCCCACCCCACTGCAACTCATGTTTTTAAATGAAAAATGTATTCTGTGTGATTTCGGTCCTTTGTATTAAACTATGCATACATACATGATGCTGTTTTGTTTATAGTTGTTTAAGCAACTTAATTAGGCCTAATTATAATTGGTTTATAAACATTATTTTAAACATTATGCACTTTGAATAAACGTGCATTAGTAAACATTTTGCTCGATGCACCCTCTTGTGGGCTCAGGAGAGAAGCCAAAAGCTTTTCTTCACCCTAACTGAAATTATGCATTTTAAATTCGAATAAAATTCGAATTTACCTTTGCATATCTAATGGATACGTATTGTTGTAACTCTTTAGTGTTCTAAATGGTGCACTCCTAAACTCCCTAATGTAACTCCCAATCTTCTTACCTCATTCTTTCCTCCGGAAGACGAAGTGTTGAGCTCTTGACTCGCACCAGAAGACAGTGAACCCTGAGACTCTCTCCGCCCATTACAGTCTGTCCACGCATATGGATAACCAATCACAACATGGCAGATGTCACATATTAGAATTTACATTAAATTGGTTTTATATCAGAAAATGTTTACAATGTACAAAAAAAATAACTACCAAAATACACTAATTGTAAGAAAGTTAACTTTTAATAAATTACATTAAATTCAGGTTCTTTCTCATTATTTGACTTAGTGGGAGCATATACAGGCTAAACAAGAGCGGTGCAAGAATTGAGCCTTGTGGGACTCCGCATGTCAGTTTTTACATTTTACGAATGTACTGCAAATGCTCTAAAGAACTCTGAAGGCGAACAGAAATTAGATATACAGCTCTCTGCTTGCAGCGTGTCAGTCACGCTCGTCAGGAAAGTGAGTGAAACACACACAAACACACATTTTTATCAAATAATACGGCATTAATAGCGTTCACTTCCGTGATTTGGCACGATTGCGTTCACATCAGCAGCGAACCGTACCAGAGTTCACCTGAACCGTACCCCAGACCACCCTTTTTAAGCAGACTCGGGTACGGTTCGCGGGTGCGCACCCGAGTTCAGAAGACAGCGTTCACATCATCCAAACGTACCGAACTCTGACGTCAATCGAACCCGGGTGGGCACCAAAAGTGCTAGTGTGAAAGCACCCTAAGATGCTATAAATACAAGAAATTAAATAATTACTGATGAGATACTGTTTTGAGACTCACTGTAAGGTAAATCTGGGGCGTCTCTTTTCTTTTGTCCTTTCCCAATACTTGGATATCTGTACCAGGAAAAGAAGCCATTTTTCTTATCTAAGAGTTTCTCTCTGAGGTCATCACTTGACCTGCCTGTTTTGGGTCTCCTGTTTTCCTGTAACACAACATGATACAATCAGAATATCATAGCAGTGAATCAGGCTAAAGCTATAGGAAATGTCAGTATACATTAAGTCCATTAAATGTATTCTGTACAGATAGCATGGAAGTAAGCAGTTGGTAGTATGGCCAAAATGTTATACCATGGAATATTTTATATTATTTATATTGCATTATTTTATATTATGTATATAGTAATTGTATATACCAAAATGTACTTATGTTTGCTGTAAATTCAATAAAATGGATTTAATATTTAATTATATTTTTATATTAATAATAAATATTTTAATTGTTTGATTATTTAATATTATTTTAATATATTTTTCAAGTGATGTAGCAATGCCTATTTTTCATATTAAAGTATAAATACATTAAAATGGAAGGTAGTTGATGCCATTTGAAACAGATGAGATCTATATTAATACAGGAAACCATAGACAACTACTAAAAAAAATCTGGTGTAAATGTAAACAAAAAACATTTCCCCATTACTCATAATTTAACTACCACAAAGCTTTCTTGAGAGATATTGCTGCTGTAGTGAGATTAGTACATTTTTAGGTGTGGAGAATGTGGAACGGTCAGAGGTGAAGCTGTGCTTGGATGGGGCGGGGCTACATGGAATCGGGCAGGGGTCAGGGAGAGGTCGGCCCTCTACCTCAGCCAGCATACACTTCTGATAGAGAGTGGACTTCAGGAACCGAGCGTAACAGTCCATCTTCATCAGGTTAAAGATCTGCAGGGATGAGTCAAGGTTTAATGAAGGTTAGGTTTGCTCAGTCAAACAATGACAACGGCTATGTGAATGTGGGAGTTTAATCATGTGTGTACATCGACCTGCAGCTGTGGCTGTTTGAATATGTTAGGCTGTGGAGCTGTCAGGACATCATCAGCAAGTTGAGCTTGACTATCGATGTTCACCGGCATGGTAGCTTTACTTGAGAGGAAACGATTGTAGATCTCTTTGGCCTTCTGGGACAGCTGAAAAAGGATTCAAATAAGATCAAAAACCTATTGACCTGTATGCTCCTGACTCTTAAAGGATAATTTAGCCAAACAATTAGAATTCTTTAATTATTTAACCACCCTAATATCAATTGAAACACATACATACACTAATGTTATTGTTATCTAAATCTATTAAAAATAATTTCCATTAACTAAAGCTGAAAAAATATATATATAAATATTAGTTGAAAAACTAAATAATTAAATACATACATAAACTTTTTAAAAATATATAAATGTATTGGAAACTAACTGAAAAAAAAAGTTTAAAATATAAAATATTCAAATTAAAATGACTACTTAAAGTATAAAAGCAGCTAATTCAAAATATGAATAATTTCTGTAACAGTATAAAAATAATACTAAAATAAACTGACGTGCTTCATCTTTAAATGTTGGTTTGTTGCTCACACAAAGCTAATAAATGGTTTCAAAACACTTGGAATATAGTGCACAAATGATGCAGACTTCTTTTATGTTTTTTTTTTTCTGTCCTTTTTGGAGTTACCGACTAAATGATCATCTACTTTTTAGTATGAAAAAGAGCAGCCTGGACATTCTGCTTCTCATAATTGTTTTATTTTTCCATGGAAGTAAGTAAGTCGTTAAGATTTCAAACAACATGAGGATAAGTAAATGATTACAGAACTTTCATTTTTGGGTAAAATATCACTTTAAGGGTCATCAACCATGTATGTGTTGCAGGTGATTACCTGCTTTTTGTCATGTTCTGGAACTTGGCTAAAGCATTCACAGGCCTGCCAGAATAAGATGTTTTCCTCACTAAACTCCTTCTTTAGAAACTCCTGCAGGAACATCGAAAAGTACATTTGGTTCTAAACTACTATCCTGTGACATTAATACACTTCTACTTTATGATATGGTGTCAACAAATGAAACAACACAAACCATCAATCTGATATACACAAAGGCTAGCCTGTCAAAAGCTCACAGGCCATAAGAATTGTATTTAGTTAACAATAAGCACATGTCTAAGACACACTCCAGTACTTACAGAAAAATAGCGGACACCCACAGGATCCTGGAGCAAACGCTCAAAGCTGACGGCCCATGATGCAACACGGCGCTCTGAGAAGCGACAATGGTTGGTGATGCTGGGCAGACTACCATTACTTTCCAAACTGCTCACACTGCCGCAGTCATGATGCTCAAGACCGCTGCGCTCTGGATAAGGCAAAGAGTAAATATCACAGTTGAGATGATTTAGGATCAGATTCTTCAACTGTTCTGGTCTGGATCACTAAAACAAAATCACTTCTCTGTTCTGAGATTAGATGTCTTTAATACTGTGGCATGAGGAGAGGAGTGGGAATGATTTTTCATGTTAAGACGACAGTATGCAGATAACTACAAGAATCATCAATGTGCATAATTTCAGTCACTAGTGTTAACAATTAAATAGAAAAAATAATGACTGTTTTCAAACAGGTTTGCTTCAGTTTGAAATTGGTCAGTCAAACTGTTTCACTGCAAACTCACTCGATTGGTTGAGCAAGTGTTGCTGTGTTGGGCTGGTCAGGTTGCTCAAACTAAGTAATGTTGAAAAGGCCACAGAGCCACAGTGTTTACACATTTTGGTAAAATCAATTTGCAAATGCCTTAATGGTAATGGTTTAGGGTTAGAAGAATTTTAACAGAAAAATTGCATACTTTAAAGTGTTGCTGATTTGAATACAACAAAAATGTTGTGATTTGTAAGCAAGTAAAGCTAGATTATATATAACTTGTGCTGTTTTGTATCTTAGTTATAAACAGTTGCGGTCTCTATCATGCATAATATTTGTTTTCCTTGCTCTTCGCTAGACAAGTCCAGACAAACCTCAAAGCTTTCTCTCTAAATATCACTGTCATAACCTGCAAATTAAAGGAAACTTTCTCATTGGCCTGCTAACAGTTTTACTGACACTTTTTGCTTCTGACATGCCCAAAAACTTTCTCTCTGCACTTTGACCTAAACCAAAATCTTTAAGTGTAACTTTCTGTGCGAGATTTGTTGTAAGGTCTCTAAAGAAAAAATAAAGTACAGTAAAACAGTACTATTGTGAGTTATTATCAAGTTATTTCAAAATAATATTTTTAATATATTTTAAATGGTATTTTTTCCTGTGATGACAAAGTTGAACTTTTTCAGCAGCCATTACCTTAGTCTTCAGTGTCACATGATCCTTCAGAAATCATTCTAATATGCTAATTTGGTACTCAACAAACATTTATTTTTATTATCACTGTTGAAAACAGTTGCACTGCTTAATTATTTTGTGGAAACTGTTATTTTTATTTTTTGCAGTTCAAAAGAACAGCATTTATTTGAACTTAAAAACCTTTCTCTTTTTTTTTTTTTTTTCAAAAAAACTGACCCTAAACTTTTGAACAATAGTATATATAAGTCATCAACTGCTACCGATTACTTCAGTTACACATTCCAATCTGTAACTCGTCGATATATATTCAATTGGAGAAAGTGAGTTTTGCTTTATTCTCAGTGTTCAAATGAAGTGCACTGCTTAAATTATGATCTTCTACTTCTCTTGTACCATTTTTCTTGCATCTCTTCATAGACAAATGTAACACTTTAAGACAGACTAGACTACACAAATAAAATTAAATGGCTTACAACAATAGTCTAAAATATTTTTTTATAGTAGCAATCTCTACTTAAAGCTAACTGTCAGCAGAACTCTTTAAACAACTTTCTGAATAAATTGATTTTGCTTGTTAGAAAGGGTTTAAACAGAGTACTCACCACCATCTGATGCGGCCGACTGAAAGAGAAGAAAAAAAGACATGAATGAGCAATTGCCATCCTGACTTCGGTGGGGTAGAGGAGGAGAAAAAGAGGAGAGAGGTAAAGTTACTGAGCTGGAGAAAATGCCTGCAGGCATCTCAGCAGCCTCTCTCATCTTAACTGAACGTGTGTGATATGTGTTTGTTGAGAGGGGAGGGTTTTTACATATGGTCGTTGATGTAGCTGCGTGTAGTAACACACAGCTGTTCACACCTCTGCTCCGGTTACTGCCCCCAGAAACACACACACATCAAATGACCTGACCCAGGCCTGCCCAGACACTTGCAAAGACCACAAATTTAACAAAGAGCTTTAGTCAAGCTTTTGAGGTCATAAAAATGCTCCTGCATCTCTGAGCGTGGAGGCAAAACTGAATGAGAGGAAGAATGCAAACCAATATGCAAGTCTCCAGTATGAGGAAGTTGACCTACAGTATATGGTAAAACCATATAATAACTTATCTGATAGCCTATTCGTTTACATCAGCATCCCAGAGACCAACAGAGGTTTGTAGATCTGTGCGTGTGTGTAGGCTGGGAGCAAAGCACATGGACAAACACACACCGTGTTTGTTCAGTGGGAGGAAGTGTAACGGAATGAAGGCGGTTATTGGGACAGCAGACAAACACACAAATGAAACAGACTTTTGTGAGGTGGATACAAATGAAATTTTTACAAATGTGAAGGGGGATATAGAAGTTCTTTGTTGGCACATAATAAAATGATAGAATTAGATTCATGACTCACAGAACCTCTGAACAATGTTTACTGAGTGATCTCATGCATGAACTTGGCACTATTCTGTCGGTCTGGTGCCATTTAACCAGATGTATTTGTTGTGTAGAGGGTTTTAATTTCAGCCGTAGGCACTTTTCATTGTATTCACCACTAACTGAATGCCAAACTTATAGCCGTCCAAAAAATCTTTCCTTCTAGACACAGATGCACTCAGTGCATTAAAGGAATGTTCCAGGTTCAACAGTAATGCAGTTACAATGGACATCTAAGGGGCAAGACATTACAGAGCATTTAAAATCAGAAATGTGCAATTAAAATGACAAAACCTAAGCTGTACAGTTAATACTTTTAGAAACTAGCCAGATGTGATTATGCATATGCATAAATTATATATTAATAATTGTATATAATTTTGATATAAATAACAAGGTTAGGAAGCAGTTGTAATCACACTAGTGACACGTATAATGTTTAAGTATATCTATATTTTGGGAATATTAACATTTATTCTGGAGAAATGCCTCGCATGACTTCCACAATATGTTCAGCATTGTAAACTCCATTTTTGAGGGATGAGCCAAAATTATTTATGATGGTAAAAAAAAGAAAGAAAACTAAAAAGAAAGAATATTAAAATATTCTATATAATATTCTATATAAAATAGAAAATTAATGAAGAACAAATAAATAAATAAATGGATTTCATTGTTTGTGATTATGTTGTCATTTAGCTATGTTCAAATATCACAAACTGGTATTAATAGGAACATTTATATCTGTCTCTAATGGTAATGAGTTAATATAGCAGTTCATCAGCATTCAGAAATGGCACATTCCAGTCCCACTACATCACCATTATCAAATCTGAGCTCTTGTAGCGCTATCAACATTACTAACGGAGAGCTATTTATATGCTAATAAAAGACAAGGATTCTCAAAATGGAGAAGAGCCAAAAGCGGACACATATGACTTGATTCATTGTGGTTCATGTGAATGAGAGGAAGAATGCAAACCAATATGCAAGTCTCCAGTATGAGGAAGTTGACCTACAGTATATGGTAAAACCATATAATAACTTATCTGATAGCCTATTCGTTTACATCAGCATCCCAGAGACCAACAGAGGTTTGTAGATCTGTGCGTGTGTGTAGGCTGGGAGCAAAGCACATGGACAAACACACACCGTGTTTGTTCAGTGGGAGGAAGTGTAACGGAATGAAGGCGGTTATTGGGACAGCAGACAAACACACAAATGAAACAGACTTTTGTGAGGTGGATACAAATGAAATTTTTACAAATGTGAAGGGGGATATAGAAGTTCTTTGTTGGCACATAATAAAATGATAGAATTAGATTCATGACTCACAGAACCTCTGAACAATGTTTACTGAGTGATCTCATGCATGAACTTGGCACTATTCTGTCGGTCTGGTGCCATTTAACCAGATGTATTTGTTGTGTAGAGGGTTTTAATTTCAGCCGTAGGCACTTTTCATTGTATTCACCACTAACTGAATGCCAAACTTATAGCCGTCCAAAAAATCTTTCCTTCTAGACACAGATGCACTCAGTGCATTAAAGGAATGTTCCAGGTTCAACAGTAATGCAGTTACAATGGACATCTAAGGGGCAAGACATTACAGAGCATTTAAAATCAGAAATGTGCAATTAAAATGACAAAACCTAAGCTGTACAGTTAATACTTTTAGAAACTAGCCAGATGTGATTATGCATATGCATAAATTATATATTAATAATTGTATATAATTTTGATATAAATAACAAGGTTAGGAAGCAGTTGTAATCACACTAGTGACACGTATAATGTTTAAGTATATCTATATTTTGGGAATATTAACATTTATTCTGGAGAAATGCCTCGCATGACTTCCACAATATGTTCAGCATTGTAAACTCCATTTTTGAGGGATGAGCCAAAATTATTTATGATGGTAAAAAAAAGAAAGAAAACTAAAAAGAAAGAATATTAAAATATTCTATATAATATTCTATATAAAATAGAAAATTAATGAAGAACAAATAAATAAATAAATGGATTTCATTGTTTGTGATTATGTTGTCATTTAGCTATGTTCAAATATCACAAACTGGTATTAATAGGAACATTTATATCTGTCTCTAATGGTAATGAGTTAATATAGCAGTTCATCAGCATTCAGAAATGGCACATTCCAGTCCCACTACATCACCATTATCAAATCTGAGCTCTTGTAGCGCTATCAACATTACTAACGGAGAGCTATTTATATGCTAATAAAAGACAAGGATTCTCAAAATGGAGAAGAGCCAAAAGCGGACACATATGACTTGATTCATTGTGGTTCATGTGAAGGACATCTTTCTGTTATCTTACAAATGGGTTTGACCAGTGATACATGAAGTGCTAAGCATGGATGCTTTAGTGATGATCTAAGAAAGAAAAGTATCTTCAAATTATTAAAAATGTTTAAAAAAAAAAGTGCTTCCAAGCATTTCTTTTTCCACAACATTTGTAAAAAATATGAACCACATCAAATTAATTTTTTACTAGATTCTTAGATTTATATAACGTGGCTATGGAGTTGCTAGGAGTCCATCCCAAGTCTAAATGAAATTCTGATTATACTCTTCTAAGTGATATTTTAAGCGATATCCCCATTCCCCAGATAGCTTGTTTTTTTATTTCAGTTTATTATCTGTCAGCTGTCGCCAGAAATCACACATTTAGAAAAGTAATAGCACAACTCTCCTCAACAAATGCATGATTTGAGGAATCATTCATCTCTATAACAAGTTATGCACCAAAGTTTAATACATATAGTTTGAGGTGTATTCTTATCCTTATTCTGTAGTAAGAGCAATAATAATAGTGATGCTTTCGTTAGTTAGAACAACTAACAATATACAAATATTGTAGCAT
The DNA here is from genome assembly GCF_001515605.1 of Sinocyclocheilus anshuiensis. NCBI lineage: Eukaryota > Metazoa > Chordata > Actinopteri > Cypriniformes > Cyprinidae > Sinocyclocheilus > Sinocyclocheilus anshuiensis. The sequence continues at coordinate 667,582 of NW_015557451.1, read as the reverse complement.
TCTATAAACATAAACATATGAAAACACTGCTAAAGCCTCGTCTGCAAAGTAAGTCTTTTTTCCATCACATCCCAGTCCAAGAATGCTCTTAACACAGTGTACAGACACAAGAGGGACGGCCCTGAAAAACCACAAGCCTCCAGGCCACTTCAAAGCATAAATAGTGAGTTGCACAGGCCTGCTTATGCCGAACAACTCAAACTAGAGTCCAGTAATAAGATTCATGAGTCTGAGCCCTTACTGTAACAATTTCAAACTGAGACCCCTAGATAAAGACTTTCTCTCACACAGTTCTACCAAGTCCACTGATGTAAACCTCACTCCTTATAAGACCAGAAGTGGCTTCTTCTATGCTTCTAATTGTAGTGAGGGATGAAGTTAGTAATGGGAAACAGAGAGAAGAAAGACCGAGAAGGGAAGAAAATGAGAAGCTATGAAACGGTGGAGCCTGAATACCGTTCAGTTTGTGCCACCACCTTGGTGTATTTGGTCAGAAACACTATGGCAACAATTCATCTCAGACCACAGACTGTGAGGCCACCAATGACACGGGTCTCAGGCAGGGGCGCTCTCTATATATATATCACACGCTCCGATGAGCAAACGTGTTATTAGACGGGGTTTCACAGCAGCAAATCTGGTAGGCGTACAGCGTGGCAGGTTTTAGCGGTGGCTTACAGACATCTGGTTGTTGTGACCCACCATGTGACTGAGTGACTTTTCTGTGAACTAATCAGATGCTTTGGAACTTATGAGAAGTAAAACCAAGGAACTGTATTTATGGACTCCAAGAGGAAATGATGAGGTAATTTCTGTGTTTAGAAGAAAACATGTTTGAGCTTGTTCACTAGAATAGCACAGGGAAAATCTCACTGCATGTTATCAAACCATAATGAGGCTCCTTTTCTTTCTTTGGTTCAAATATTCACCTTGACATTTGTCTGTGTATCAAAATTACACTGAAAAATATTTTTTCATAGTTGTAAAAACAAGATTATTGGAATACATTGGAAAATACATTTAAGTTTTTAGCTTCAAAACAAAAGATTGATTCGTTCAATTTTGTTGCTTGTTTTTTGTAATTGTTTGCGAAATTATGGTTGCTATTCTGTTGCTAATGTGTTCTGAATGGTTGCTAGCCTGTTGCTATTTGGCTGCTAAAGTTTTTTTTGTAGTTTTTATGTGTACATTGAAAAGTAGGATTTACTGTGAAACAATTTGTACAATTTGCAAAAGAAATTGCTAGTAAATTTCACAAATAATAAAGAAACAGCAAGTGTTACATTAAATTAACTGAAATAGTATTTTCTTGTAATATATACTCTAAAAATGCTTGTTTTATTTACAGTGTACTGACATTCTGATTCCTAGACATCCATGTGTATCATCCAACTGGTACCAAAAAAAAGTAACAGTATATAAAAAAAATTCTGTCATCATTACTCACCCTTTTTTTTGTCCCTTTTTTGACACCAATGACTTTCAAAATATTTTATTTTGTGTTCAACAAGAAAGAAATTGGTTTGAAATTACTTGACAGTAAAAAAATTAAATTTTGGGGTTAATTATTCCTGTAAGTATGAGTGATACTTATGCCTTGTAAACATCACAAATTACTTCAGGTAGAAATGGTTTCATTGCATTTCCAGGCCACACATACTGCTGCATAAATTCCTTGCAATCATAAAAGACTTTCTTCTGATGTCTCTGCACAACTGCCATACACCCTTCTTCTTGTGAATCTTCACACCTCCACTGACGTTGCACGATCAACCTTAGACACAACTACATGTGTGGCAAAAGCTGCAGAGACTTGCTTTGTTTATATTTCCACCTTCTGGACTACGTAAGGTGACGACTCGCCCTTTTAAACCTCCAAGAAATAAAACTGGTTTATATCAGTATGAGAGTTTTCGATGAGGATTTAAATGTAGCAGTTTCATTTTCTTTCACTACCTCTACGCTGTCAAGTACGGTCTTTCTTCTCATTCAGGATGCTCTGTGAATTCAAACAAACACATTCTAGCTTCTTCTGGTGACATTTGTTGATAAAGGAAGACAAAACTCACAGCCAGAGCACACTATCTCTAGGCTACAGCAAAAAACACCATTACAAAAGGCAAGCAGTTGGTCTAAACAAAATATCTTGGCTTGTCCTAGGATGTTTAAACTGAAGTTACTGTAATACATACAGACTAAAGACTAATCAAAAAGAGCCACAACTACAGGTGAGAATACACTTAAAAATTACAATGTTCAATAAACTTAAGATGAAAAAAACAACTTGCCTATTAAATTTGCCCTTTTTAAAAAAAAATAAGATTTTTGACAGATCTAAGGATTATAAATATTTTATCCATGTGCTCTGCATTTGCTTCTCTGAAACCACTCAAACAAAACATTAAAAAATATGAATATTAATACATATATTTAATGTTTTACAATTTAAATGTCAAAAAATGTAATCATATTTTAATTTAGTAAAGTACCAAATTGTTATACTCTTTCTGTTCCATTTGCCAGAACTGAACTGGGAAAAATGGCTTTTGTGTACGTAGCTCCATTTGATTGGAATTTACTCCAAATGAAATTGAAATTACAAACTTTGGTGTCTATGAAACATTGTAAATCTATTATTCAGTCACTTGAAGTTGTTTAGTTGTTTTAGTTTCTTGTTATTTTGTTTTGTGTGTTTGTGATTGTAATTGCTGCCTATTCTTGGCCAGGACTCTCCTGTGAAAGAGATTTTTAATCTCAGAGAGATTATCCTGGCTAAATAAAGTTTAAATACATTTTTAAATTTAAATTTATTTTTATTTTTTTTTAAAAGGGGTCCTATTATGCTCTTTTACAAAGTCTTGATTGTTTTGGCGTTGTAGTCCAAACGAGTCGTTCGTTGTAGTTTTGAAAAGTGATTTCTGTTAAATAAAATATCTCCTTTTGAATTGAACTTTGAGCTTTGTTACTTTGCATTTCTTTTTTATGCTCAAACAGCAACATTACAGACTAATTAAAGTTGAAAAAGTGAAAACGCATAATAGGACCCCTTTAAATCTACTACATGGACAGATTTTGTTCTGTACTCTGTAATATCCGATTATGGCCAACAAAAATTATTAATGCAGATGTACAAATGTAAATTAATTAAAAGCAATGCAATTAAGTTGTGACAAAACATTCAAAAACTGTATCATTGTAACTCATTTTAATTAACTAAATTTAATCTAAAGTAAGTGAGGACAGACATCCGGACACACAATTGTGGAAACATCAGAGCGTGAAACGACTGTGTCTCAAGTCCAGCTGAGCCAGAGTCTCCCTGCCGCAGCTGCTCGGTGTGGGAGTGCAGGAATGAGATAAAACAGCTAATGAGTAAAGCAGCTGATGAGCATCTGGATTTGGGAAAAAAAAAGGAAAACGCGATTGAAACTCGAGAAAAATAAAAAGATTGTAGCACAAACTCACCGCTCTCGGGGGATGCATTTTCCTGAAGGAAAGTCTCCTAATGAGACTCAAAATCAGGAGGCTTTTTCTCTTTGTCTGTGATTTTGGGTTCATAACTGCAACTGCATCTGTGGGTGATTGTGTGTGTATATGTGAATACCTGAAAATCTCCACCCAGGATCAGATGGCGATACAAAAAGTCTTGTCGGTGCAGGTTCAGTCAGCCCCCAACATATGACAATATGCTACAGCCTAACTGAATGTCTTCTAGTGTAGTCATCATAACTGTGACACAACTGATATTAACTGATATTTCCTCAACCTCTTCCAACCAATCAACTCTGTAATGAAACTCTTCCCTGTCTTTATTTTTTATGAAAATAAAATTAAGTGACAACAATTATCAAAATAAGACTAAACAATAATTAAAATAATGAAAAATGATAACATCTGATATATTTGAAAACAAAACTTGAATATTTATCAATAAATAAACTTAATGAAATAAAGCATTAATGTGAAGTGTAAACTCATAAAGCTACTATTTTCATTTAAATATGATGAACTAAACACAAAAAAACAACAACGCAAATTTTCAATGACTTATTTTCTATTTTTTCTGCATTTTTCTTCTAAAAACACTGTTAGAGCACTGTTAGATTCAAAAGCCCAATTTATGTATGAAATTAGCATACATCAATGACTTTAGCGCATCATCATCGATATCATTTATGTAATTGTTGTCAACAAGCATTTTTATCTGCACTCCCGTTGACGAAATAAATGATTATTTGAAGAAGTGTCTAGGGATCAATTTAGATATTTGTTTTAGCACTGGGCATGATGGTTGGGCCTTTTCTCAGACTGACGCTACCAAGGAAGGGTGATTATATTATATGCTATTTTTCTTCTTCATTTTGGTTTCAAACCAGCTCTCAACTGCATTTGGGGATTATGTGGTAGGAAAAAATTGAGTTGCCAGCTCTATATAGGCTGGGCTGGTGTGCATGTTTCTGAGTGAGAATAGACTGTGAGCTTTATGAATGTGTGTATGTGGGTTGGGTGTGTGTGTATGAGAGAGAGATAAAGAGGGCTGTAGATTTACAATATTAGTTTCCGCTTATTCTCAGTGAAAGGCTCACGATTAAGGAAGTATCCCTTCTGTTGGGTGAGCAAGCTTGATCTGACTTTATAAACTGACTGATGAACACACTTGTACTGTACATCAGCCAAAAAATAATAATCTTTTAGCTTTTGTTTAGCTTAAGCTGTAGCCCAGCAAAGCAAATATGATTCTAGAGTCATTTTCAAAGAGGCAAAACAAATCTCTTCCTCTTATCTCTGGCAGACAACAAACTGCCTGAAAATAACATCAGAGACCTCGGAGGAGACTTCCTTTGTGTCCGACAGAGGAAGGGAAAGCCTGATAAGATGGTTTGCCTGAACAAAATGCATCTACATCATGTGTTCATAATACTAGCTGCCAATTTTCATCGATTTCTAAGCCCAGAAAATTTAAAATAAAGAAAAAAACATCACATGGTTTGCTATTCACCTAATCAGAAGCAGTAACATCTCAATGAAACCACATGATTACAGTGAAGGACAAAAAACAAATGGAAACCACAAAATATCGTTTACCAAGGCCATGTATTCTCTTCCCAACCATAAAACGAACCACAGCAATATTTAACCACTCTCCTTGAATACATAGCCTGTGCAAGACCGTCCTTGTTATCATCAAATGCAAAACTTGCACTGACCTGGATCTTATGAGGAACAATGACTGGATTGTCTCCAGGTGTAAATGATACCACATTCACTTAAGAGGTCACAACCAGAGGACTGTGTCGGAATGTTTGGCCTCTGGACAGAACATCCTACAATACAATATACTACAATACAGTACAGTATCTAACCTGAGATCTATAGTTATAGTCATCCTTCTAGTTTCCATTGATGTTTTTATGAGTAATCTACATTCAGAGTGCATGAACCAGAAGTTTGTTAACCATTTTTTGCTGAAACTGCTTTTGTGAATCAGTGAAAATGAATCCTGTGTATCAGATTCAATTACAGTCGGCAAATTTGGCTATGCACAAAGTTTATTTACTGTGTTTTTTTTTTTGTTTGTTTGTTTTTTGTATACAATGTATGTGCTACTTTAATATCTAAACTTTATTTAATATCTAAAGAAAGTTTAGACCAATAACAGAATAACATTAGCCATAGCCAACAGCACTAATAATGATGGCTGAAAGCTGTAAAAAATATTGTGAAATTTTCTTTTCTCATTTTTGCCAGAACTATTTTTCATGAGGCAACCCCAATTAACAAGCATAAGCAAATTTGTAGTGTAAAAGCTCAAACACAAATGCCCAAAAGACACATATCTGCAAGCGTTTACACAGTTCCACATTTGCATCTGCGATTTGCACAGGATAAACATCTCTCCACTCCTTTGTGTAAGGGTAAGTCCTAGAGGAAAAGCATCCATCATCATCTAAGCTTAACCCATGACCCCACCCAAATACACTTTCAAACGTTCTCTCTTTCCTCCCTCTCTTTGTACCGAACCAGTGGTCTTTCAAGCTGAAACCTAACACTCATAATTATAAGCGAGTAGATCTCTTTCCTGACAAAAATAGTTCCCTGTGACCAAGTGTATACCTGCCAACTGCTTTCAAAGCTATCATGGAGTACTGGAAGGAGACAACCTGTCAGGCTTGGGAATCAAGGAAAGAGTTCATGGGACATATGGAGGTTCTTCACTTTCAAAGAACCATTTTTGATGCACAGGGACTGAATAAGTTCTTGATTTACATCACAGTTTGTTTTTTTTAGATCAGTCTATTGGTTTCTAGTGGTGCTTATAGCTTTGTTCCAAAACTTAGTAAGCTGCCAACCTAGACAGAATTTTAAGGGGTTCCATGTTTAGGTATACTGCCTTCAAATATATCTTTTTTTTTGTTTGTTTTTTAAGGGAAACCGCAATGTGGGCTGCTCACTTAAACTGAGATCATAAAATTGATTCATTTGTATCCTACATTCCCATATTCCTGACAAATTGGCATCAAAAATGTGATGCATGCACGTTATTTTGCCAGAAATCTGCCAAGTACATAAACGTAAATAATGGCAGGCCATGATCCATGCCAGAAGTTGTTGAAGGTTGTTGAAGCATAAAGTGCTGATTTGGTTAATAATGAAGGGTAATAAGCAACTGTAAATGACTGCTAAATGGCTCAAGCGGGAAAAACTGAGCTGAGCTAAAAAGAGAAAATTGACTGCATTCAAAACTCCAACAAATAAAAACAAACAAAAAATCTGTTTAACCCACATCAAACAAACCAGAACTTTTACATTTTCCATTAGCTTGGGTTCTTTCATGTGAATAAGTCAATGTCTTGAAACAATTAGTTTCTACTAGGGATGCACCGATACCGATACTGGTATTGGTATCGGGCCCGATACTGAGCTCCTGTACTCGTACTCGTTAAAATGCCCCGATACCAAACGCTGATACCACACAGCATGTGATAAGCACCATATTCAAACAAAGAAACACCAACAACAGAACAACAGACAGCAGAATGGAGTTAAGGATGTCTACTACGAAGTATATGTATGCAATGAATATAATGTTAAACATTCAGTATTAACGCCTGTATAGCTGATGTGCGCGAGCTGATAAACAAAGCACGCTGAGTGGATTGAGCGCACGGCGGCGCAGATGCGCGAGCTTGTCGCGTGAATATATCTTTCTCACAGACATCACTGGAAAGTTTGTAGTTCGGTCGGATATGTCAAAAACAAGTAAGTAAAACAATGCACAAGTTACTTAACGGTAGGGAGAGAGAGAGCGCGCACACTTCTGTTGTGTGATCTTTGATGTTCACTCACTTAGCACAC
>NW_015557451.1:651012-660216 GCF_001515605.1 Sinocyclocheilus anshuiensis | reverse complement strand
AACTGTGACAAATCATACCCAAAAATTCTTCATATAGTGGACTACCAGTAAAACTGATTATTAAAAATTATTCAGACCGAGTATGGGAAAAAAATTGAAGTTCAGGTTTGCATGAAGCTGACAGCATGCCCAGGAGACTACAGGCTGTCATTAAGGCTAAGGGTTGCCCGACTTAGTATTCATAGTTGTGTAAATACTGTCATACTAACAGCTGTCTGAATAATTTTTGGTTGATTGTAATCTATTACATATCTTTCTATCAAAGTTCTCTAACATTATCAAGATTAATTTGTTCTGACACAGTTTAACTCTGAGTTCTTGTCATATTTTATTACCATTTTCTAAACTATAGCGAATAAACTGTGATAATGTGAGAAATGTTGAAGGTGTCTGAATAAATTTTGGTTTGACTGTATCTATTTGATAAATGAAGTTAACCAACTAACATTATACATACTCTTTTGGTTTCTGTACCCAATATTTAAAAAATTTACAAATGCAATAAAAATATTGGTATCGGTACTCGGTATCAGTACCAAAAATAAAAGTATCGGTATCGGGCGAGTACTGGAAAAAGTGGTATCGGTGTATCCCTAGTTTCTACCATCACTAATGAGCAACAATGGTATATGTCCATTTGAGCCAGACACCCCTTATGAAAAAGAAGTTTATTCAAGTGTGCTATTAGCATACTTCTTTTAAACTAAAAAATAGGAAAGTATACTTTCAGTCTACTTTTTATGTACTTCTCATAAATGTGCTTTATGTACTTCTCAGAAATGACATTTAAGTATACTTGGCTTATTCTTAGAAAAAGTCTAAATAAATTTGAACTATAGCCTACTTGTGCTCCGGGAATCCATGTTTTCATTATTATATGGTAGGGGGCGCTATTAAACATCTTCTATACAGAATTTCCAAAACAAAAGCGAAGAGGAAACCGAAACAACAGATGCTTCCACATGTAATCTAACACGACCATCAGACATAAAACAGCATCAAAACTGTGTAATGTTATGGAATAAAATGTCACCCATGAAGAGGTAATGACTGTCAAGCTTTGGGGTGTTGATCGACTCCATCTACGTTTTGATTATCATTCTGAATCCAATTCATAGTCTTGTTTTCAGCTTTTTGTTCAAAATATTGTGTATTTATTTCTGATTTTTTTTTTTATTTATGAAACTTACCCACATTCGAGTGTTTATAAAAAAGAATGCATGAAGCTAGAATAAAATGTTTTTGTTTACAAGCAGATACCTTTCTTTCTTTTGATGTTGTGTATGTTCAGATGTCCATATAACAAAATATATACAAATTAATATCTAAATAGGGACATAGTAGTATGCTTAAAGTATGATGTAAAGTTCACTTAAAGAAAACTTACGAGTATACTTGCAGTATAAAACTACTAAACTAGTAGTTTACTGTGACTATACTTCATAGTTTACTTAAAATGCTACAAGTATTTAATTAGTAAACTCTCAGTATACCTATAAGTTCACTTTTAGTATAGTTGCAGTACAAACTAAAAACATATATGTAAACTAGTTGTGTACTCAAAGTTTACTACTGTTATACTTAATGTATACTTAAAAGTATACTTTTATATACTAGAAAGTGGGCCAATTTAGTCCCAATAGGGCCTTTCACACCGCTTTAGTTCCAGAACTAAATGTACAGTACTAAAGTACTGGGACGATTTTGCGGGAACTATTTCCCAGTACCATTTAAAGGGTTGCATTCGCACCGACAGTGTGTACTAGGAAGTGACGTAAGCCAGTCGACAGCGTCGTCATTTGTGCGCGGCGTTTAACAACAGAAACAAAAAAGAACAACATTAACAACAGGAGGATGGAGAAAGTATACTACTAGTACACTGATATTTGTATACATACTACATAAAGTATACTTAAAAATATACTTGATATTTATTTAAGTATACTTAATAATATAAACTTGAAGTATACTTCTTTTTGGTAAGGGACTTCTTGAAAGCTTTCATGCGATTATTTATTGTGTTACACCTTGTCTACACCGGACTCAACGCAACAACAGACGTGCCCGGTTTAGACAGTGGGGGAAATATGACGTCAAGCATCGCACTGGTTCCCTCGACAAAAAGCCTATAGGACTTTTTCATAGGCTTTTGGATTATCGCAAAAAATAAGCTCTGTGTTCAACCATAGTTCATGAAACGTACACGTTTTGTCCATCAAGATAATCTTCACAAAATAATAGAACTTTGATGAATTTTGAAGCCTAAATAAAAGCGCCAGAGCTTAAAAGCTAAACTTAGGCTACAAATGAACTACAGCACCACAGTCGCTCGCCTTCAGCATCACCACCACCACCACCACGCTTCCCACAACTTTTTAAAACTTGTGAAAAATTTTAACCCACACTACATGAACCTTTTCATATAAACTGGTCTATTAAATAACAGCAGAGTGAGCGCGTTGTTTGGATATGGTAAGATTAAACTTATTTTAGTGAATAAAGTACCACATTTCAGCTTTGTTAGGGTGGGTACACAAAATTTTATTTTACCCTTGCTTCTAGAAAATCCTCATATGCTACCTCACAGTTTCATGTGGCTGTACACATTTCATTTAACATGGCTCTAAGCACTATGCATCGTTAAAGTTTCACTGTCACTGCGACTAAGCCGGTAAATGTCGTGCTTACATGGAATAATCATATGAGTTTACCTTATGGTACAAACCCAGAGTCTCTGCATCAGCGGCAAACCGATAAAACGAGCATCTTCTATCCGAAGACTTGTGTTGCATTTCGGGGCAAAGCAAAAAAACATAGTTCCACCACTCTATTGTCCAGCTTTGTTAGGGTGGGTACACAAAATTTTATTTTACCCTTGCTTCTAGAAAATCCTCATATGCTGCCTCACAGTTTCATGTGGCTGTACACATTTCATTTTAACGTGGCTTTAAGCACTATGCATCGTTAAAGTTTCACTGTCACTGCGACTAAGCCGGTAAATGTGGTGCTTACATGGAATAATCATATGAGTTTACCTTATGGTACGAACCCAGTTTCACTTTAACCGTTACTAAGCCAGTAAATGTGGTGTTTACATGGACACGAGTCTCTGTATCAGTAGGAAAGCGATAAAACGAGCTTCTTCCATCTGAAGACTTGTGTTGCATTTCGGGGCAAAGCAAAAAAACATAGTTCCACCAATCTATTGTCAGATGCACCAGCTCTTGGTTGAAGGAGAGGGCTGTGGAGCAGCAGGTGGACATAGTGAATGCAGATGGAGGTGAGGGTGAGCAGGGCATCGGCATTGGAGTTAATTTTGCAGTGAAAATAATAATTGTTTCCATGGATGTGCCTAAACACGCTTATTATTCATTTCACAGTCTACCTGACCAGTGGGTCTCAACCAGGGTCCGGGGCCCACTAGGGCACCTCAGCAAACCTCCAACGGGGCTGTAGGACAACTTAAATTATTAAACACACCAATGGACGATAACGTTCTGTTCAAAATAAGCACACGCTGTTTTAAAGCTCTTTTAAAGCAACAGTAACTAAGGTCTTTGCAAAGGGTCAATTGACTGTCAATGTTTTTATCGTTCATCATCTTGGTTCTCTTTGACATTATTTTTATATCTGTGGTGTAGACTTCCCTATTCTCATAGAATTAGAACAATTATTAAAACTTTATAGTTGTAGTTATCGTCCTCGGTGTGAACAGTCCTTTAAAGTGAATTCAGGTCAAAGGAAACATTTCTGTTGGGAAGAGAAATAATCACATAGCCTGTGGTTTTGGGTTACCAGACCTGGGAGCATTGGGAGGCCACGCATCTAGAGAAAGAAAACATCGCCCTTTAGCAGAACAGGTGGCTGAAATGCAACTGTCAAACCACATGGAATAAGGACAAATACTGGCAAGGAAAATCATCCAAGAAGAATGAATACCTAGTACAGGCTTGCTTCAAAGTATTGGACATGTTTTGCCTCATCTGGGGGTAGATATTTGAAAGTTAAGTCATAATGGTGACCTCACAGATAACTGTCACCATCTAAACATACATAAAAAGCAAAGAAAGAACAACAAATAAGGTAATGTTATCTGTATGTTTTGCAATGACAGCAAGGTGTGTGAAAGTGCATACACTTCAGAAGTGTTGACAGATCGCTTAAGGCTAAATTTAACAAAGCAGTTTCATTGTAGAAGACCAAACCAAAGGAACAGAGGAAAGTTTGAGTCCAGCTGAGAAATCCTGCACTGATGTCATCAGTTTCAAGTATGGTTTACTTAAAGTTTAGCAAGTATAAAGATTTCACCAAAATATTTCAGGGAGTTACTCCAAACAGACCAACAGATTCCAAAGAAAGGCTACACATGCTCTTGTAAATGCACAGAAGAAACACTTTGGACAATGAATTTCTAAAAAAATACCTATTCTAACTATATTAAGAACAAGCCTCATGAGTTGTATCCAAAACAGAAGCAGTAACTTCAGGAGGGAACTTACAGTAGAGTGAAGAGTTAAAGTTGGCTCCATTAGTAAGTATTATTAGTCCTCAGCGCTCCTGTAGACACCCAGTGTAAATAAACATGTCCATTCAGCTGCACGCTCTGTGAGTTCACAGGGTGAAGCTGCAGTGAATGTGTCTGTCTTTTTAGCTCCAGCTCTGTCCCTGATTTCAGCCTGTCTGACTTTCCCTCCTGCGCTCCGTCCCTTTTCCCTTTTCCCTCGTCCCGTCTCCTTTCACTCTGCACTTCAGACAGATTCTCCTCCCACTAACACCGCTAGTGATAAATCCTCACTCCCTCAGACCTACTGAAAAAAGCTGTGATATTGTGTTGATTTGAAAGGGAACTCAAAAATTTTATTTAATTTTGTATGCATTTATTGAATCTCAGATTCAATTCTAAATTCATGATTTGAGGCATGTAGACTTTCTCACTTGCCTAATGTTTTCTTAACATAATGTTTCTAGTTCTTATGCACTAGAGAAAGCTCTGATGGAGCGTTTGACAGACCGGAATGCTTAAGGTGAGCAGCTTTCTGTTTGTCAGTGTGGTGAATTTGTGTGACCAACTTGAGCCCATTTTGAAGCGTCTTTTTGGCAAAATCTTTCACCCTCACACGAAATTCCTGATTGCATAGATTCCTATTGAAATGAATGGATTTCAAAAATTTGCCAAACAATAGTAAATATGATTACACATTAAAACTGGCAAGCAACATAAAATATATTTCCTTTAAAAAAATCTGCAAAATACAAGGCAACATTTGAATGGCCTCCAATCAAACAATGTTTTCTTAACATAAAATTGCCACTTAACACTTATACCTTGTGAATTGAATAACTCCTAATAACATCAAACAAATCTCTTACAGGTTAAAGGGTTGGTTCACCCAAAAATGAAAATTAGCCCATAAATTACTCACCCTCAAGTCATCCTAGGTGTTTATGACTTTCTTCTTTCAGACGAATCCAGTCGGAGTTATATTCAAAATTGTCTTTGATCTTTCAAGCTGTTTAATGACACTCAGCGGGTGTTGCAGTGCATCTGTCCAAAAGAAATAAAAAGCGCCCATCCTTAATAAAAAGTGTCTCACACGGCTCCGGGGGGTGAACAAAGTCCTCCTGTAGCGAATTGATGTGTTTTTGTAAGAAAAATAACCATATTTAAAACGTAATAATCAATTTAATCTAGGTTGCGCTCACTGTTGTAAACGGAAGCAGCTCCGGGAGGATGACGTATGAGGTCGGCGTTGCGCATGCGCCGCTCAGAAGTGACGAACGCGGAAGCGCAGCGGAGAGATCAAAACAAAACAATGGTCACTAATTAGAAGTACAAAACGAGGATTTGTAAAGAAGAATGTCGGAGGATTTCGATATAAGCCAAGAGGAGACGTTGGTTTTCACGAGACTCACCGGCGCAACGCTGACCTCATACGTCATCCGCCCGGAGCTGCTTCCTAGTACAACTGTTGGCGCAAGCTACATTAAAGTGATTATTACGTTTTGAATATGGATATTTTTCTTACAAAAACGCATCGATTCGATACAGGAGGCCTTTGTTCACCCCCCGGAGCCGTGTGAGACACTTTTTTTTTTATGGATGGGTGCTTTTTATTTCACTTCTTTTGGACTGATGCACTGCAACACCCGCCGAGTGTCATTAAACAGCTTGAAAGATGAAAGCTTGAAAGATCAAAGACAATTTTTAATATAACTCCAACTGGATTCGTCTGAAAGAAGAAAGTCATATACACCTAGGATGACTTGAGGGTGAGTCATTTATGGACTAATTTTCATTTTTGGGTGAACTAACCCTTTAACTACTATCTAGCAATACTTAAGTATACATTAAAATGTAGCATCTTTAACTATATGTTATGTATTGAGTGCAGTAATGGCTCGATAAAGTAAAATAGAGCATTGTTTTCACACACCCATCCTCAACCTAGGCACAAGCTCCACACTTCAGCACAATCGTATCAACAAAAACTCGAACATAACAGAGACTCTTTTAAATCCTCACATAAAACACAAACAAGGCTTCCTCTTTTCTTGTCTTTCCCAAAAACACATAAAATAAATATCAACATTTACTCTCCCAATCCAGTCACGCACAAAGCATGCTAGGAACTAGAAATCAACTTCCCTGTTAGATGCAACCAAAAATGTTAACAAATGGATTAGGAAAACTTACATTACACAGTGAAAACAATACATTTTAATTAAACTGTGTTGCATTGGCTCATTTTAATTTAGTAAAATAAAAATATTTTTCTCAGGGTGTAGTTACAGCACCATACCAGCAGGGTAACAAAACCTTCACCCCTTGAACGTCTCACATTATAAAGACTCTGGAAAAAGCGATCATGATTCATGTCCCACTTTATGAAGGAAAGTTCACTATTGGAACACTGGAAATATAGTTCCAGTGTTCCAATACTGTCACTCGCACTAATAGCTACAAGTTATTTACCTGCTTGGAGCAGAAATCAATGGATTTTCCACAACATTAAAATTATTCGTCATTGATATGATACAAACCCACAGCTGTTATAAATCAGCTATAAATCACAATTGCTTGGGAAATAAATCTACCATGTGCTTGCTATAAAACTCTTAACGGCAACAGCATACAATTGTGTTCATTAGCATTTGATAATAGTTTGGATGATAAAGTCCAAACTGGGACTATTTCCTTGTCCAGTAACCTCAACAGCATACAGCATCCTCTGCTGCTGCATACTAGTAGAATTCCACATACTGGGCTACAAACACAAACTCTTTGTGCACAGGACTCTACAACACACTTTATCAATCAGTAGTGGCAGCAGCAATCTTCTATGCGTTTGTGTGCTGGAAGCAGCATCAAGACTAGAGCTGCCAAAACACTCTGCAGCTTAATCAAGACACCTGGCTCAGACTTGGTGCTAAGAGAGGTGCTGTCTGAGGGGTGGACGCTGCCCAAACTCTCAGCCATCATGAAGGACGCTTCTCATTTACTCCATAAAACTGTTACTGCTCAGTAGAAAATGTCCATGGTGTTCTAAAGTGTACTGCGGTGTACTTCCTTCTTTCCTGATATCAGAACATACAGATCTGAGAATTGCGTCAGACAATTAATCTACATTCTATTAGTGTACAGAAGAGATTGTTGAAGCAAATTTACAATCCATCAATGACTAAGATTAGATTCAACAAGAGAAAAAAACTGAAAACAGCAAACATATGGTTACTGTCAATGTTATACATGATATTTCTACTATGTAAAAGCCAAATTAAAAAATATGAATATATTTTCTGATATAAAAAAACAGAGGTGGAGTTGGTTGCAGCTCCTTTAGTTTAGCACAAAACTGCCGAGTTCATTACTGAAATGAGCTGAATGGTCTTTCATTTAGATGTTATCTGGCAACAAAAAACATGCTTAGACCAGGCATTTTCCAACCAAACAAGCCTCTCCATTTCACATTCCCTCCCTCTTGCTCTTGTTCTCCTGGTGAGGACCAGCATGACTGATGTTCTCATAACCACACTTTCCAGTCTGCCTGACCACCAGAGGGGCATTAGGTCTGTGAAAAAGCCTGCCTCGAGTTCCAGGAAAAGCCAAAGGGAAATCCTACTCCTCTCAGATTCCACACTTGGAGAGGTGACAAACCTTTTCCAGCTTCAAACCTCAAGAAATTTGCTGGTTAAAATCCAGATGACTCCATATTTATTTGCAACACTGCTTTTATTTTGCGTTTCAGTCAAGTTTGAGCTTACGATACCGTTTTTCCCTTTGCGCTTCACGTTTCTGTCCTTGACTCCACCCCCATGTCAAAACAGTGCCAGAAAGCGAGATGCGCAGAAACGTGAAGCGCAAAGGGAAAAACGGTATCGCAAGTTCAAACTTGACTGAAACGCAAAATAAAAGCAGCGTTGCAAATAAATTAGTAGATATGGCCATGGAAAATATGTATTGCAAAATCATTGCTTTTGTGCTGTTTCATTTATATTTTGCAATTCTTTATTTTTGTTGGCAAAAAACACATTTATTTTTTTCTCAATACTTTTATTTTCGTTTGCAGAACTTTATTTTCTTTTGCAAAACTTTATTATTTTGCATATATATGTGGCATTATATTGACTCCATACCATTAGTGTGCACAAAATAATATTTAAAGGTAAGAAAGGTGCACATCAATCTTAACCTATTGAGTACAAAGTACTCAATCTAGCAAAAGTTTTGCTTGAAGAATGCAACAAAACCAAGACTTAAAGGAATAGTTCCTCCAAAAACAAAAGTGGCCATCATATTTTTTTTGGAACAAAATTAATGCTTTTTATTCAGCAAGGGTGCATTAAATTTATTAAAAGTGACAATAAAGACATTACAAATTATTTCAAATAGCTGCTGGTTTCCACACTTTCCACAAAATATATTAAGCAGCAATGTTTTCAACATTGATAATAATAAGAAATGTTATTTGATCATCAAATCTGCAAATTAGAATGATTTCTGAATGATCATGTGACACTGAAGACTGGCATGATGATGCTGAAAATTCAGCTTTGTCATAGGAATAAATTACATTTTAAAATATATTAAGATAGAAAACAGTTATTTTAAAGGGGTCATATGATGCGATTTCAATTTTTCCTTTCTCTTTGGAGTGTTACAAGCTCTTGGTGCATAAAGAAGATCTGTAAAGTTGCAAAGACTAA
>NW_015557451.1:619276-646089 GCF_001515605.1 Sinocyclocheilus anshuiensis | reverse complement strand
GTAATTATGTCCCCACTGGATGCAACAAATGCCTTGTTTATAATGGGTTTTAATGTTTTTGTCTCGTCGCTCCGGCTGGACAGGGCATCACAATATGGTAAGGGGCATAACATTTCCGTCACACGCTTGAGGTATTCTGCCAATCACAACGCACTGGATAGCTGGCCAATCAGAGCACACCTCGCTTTTCAGACCGATAAGCTTTGTAAAAAGCTGCAGAAAGGCGGGGCATAGAGAAGAAACAATAATGTACAGTATGTGGAAAATAATGTTTTTTTAACCTTAAACCGCATAAACACATTTCATTACACCAAATACACAAAATAATGTTCTTTTTAGCAACATCATATGACCCCTCTAAATCATAATATTTCACAATGTTTTTTTTTCTGTTTTAATGGTGCAGTAATGCTCATCAAAGCTGCATTTACTTGATCAAAGTAACGCTGTGAAACGCTGTGGAAAGTGGATTGGACCGAGCACCAAAACACACTTCTACCCTATCAGCAGTAAGGGAAGTGTCTACTCATGATGGGAGAGTTGCCTGTGTTGCATAGCATGTTGGTGAATTTAGAGGTGAAGCTATCAAGATAAAGGTGTGATCATTTTGGGTAGGGGCGTGTTTGATTTGGGGATTTTAAATATCAACGGTGTTTCTCAGAAATCACTTACTGCACCTTTAATGTATTTTTGATCAAGTAAATGCAGCTTTGATGAGCATAAGAGACTTCTTTCAAAAACATTGACCCCAAACTTTTGAACAGCAGTGTATTCCTCTCCACTATATTCTTTCCTTGTCTTCTAAGGCCATAAGATAGCTTTACGCAACAAATAGACTGAAATTTTGTTATTCGTAAGTCATTGCTTTCCACCATAGCTTTTAAATTAAATATGGTGTCTTTTCACACATCACATCAAGTTAGTGACTGGGGGGAAGGTTTTCACTGAATAGGAACTTAAAGCTAATTAAAGCTAAGTTTGTTTGTCACACAAAACTACCACATGACTTCACAATCTGCTTCAATAGTTTTTCCAACCTTTTTGGAACTACAAATTATTGTCATATAAAAAGGAGTAGTGCAAATTGAACACAGCAAAACTGATTAAAAAAAGAAGTGTAGTGAAGGTTGAAGCTCAAAATAATGTGTGTTTTCAGACTGCCCAGCCACACAAAAATCCCATTTACATTTGGGAGAGGATACTAATGGTACCATCATTATCATGCAGAGTACCACGAGCTTATAATAGTTTCATGGTTATCCTTGTCTATTGAAAATAGAAAAACATGATTGTGCTTCAGAATAATGCAACACTACAAGGGCCATTCTGTGTATTTAGAGAGAGAAAAGAAACGAGTTTCTCAAGTGAAAGAAGCAAGAGTTTGAATTGGATTAGAGCATAATACAGTCTGACTGACCCTACTGATAACAAAACAATTAAACACACCCACACCTGTAGCCTATCTCTGTTTTCATCGGTCATATAATGCATGAGCACTGCAGCAAATACAAAACTTACAAAAACTATGATTTAACAGTATGCTGAGGGTGCTTTGGAGGCAAAACAGAAACTGTTATATCTTACCTCAAGGTCATTAAGAGAATGAGCCAGACTGAGTCGTTTAGCCGGACCTGATGGTCTTCGTACAGAGGAACGTCTCCTTGTGAGTGCCCAAAATAAGGATCCCTGAGAAGACAAATTAACTAGAGGTATGATTACAGTTGATATACAATCCTTTGTAATTTCATAAAAGAGACTGCCACAGCAAATGTGATTAACAGTAATGTGTGTCTTACAATAGAGTGGCATTTCCATATAAATAAAAAACCTCATTTATTAATTCCAGATCCCACTACATAACTGTGGAATTAAAAAAATATATAATAACAAAATAATTTACACTTGGCTACCATGCTCTTTTATAAGTTGTTACTCCTAATTTGTTACAATTGACCGTAATATTACTTATAAATATTTTAATACATTATCTTATTGACAGTAAACACCATAACATGGTAGGGCTGTGCAAAAAAATCGAATGCGATTTTCATGCTCATCTCGCACCGTCTAGCTGGAAATGGATAAACGTGAGACTGGCTGAACTGTGGGAATGAATTGATGGTGGTAAACAGAGAGAATGAGAGAGATAAATCCTCAGCTCTGTCTCCACTCTGCCTGGGAGAGTTTTTGATTCCTGTCCAACTAGGGCTGTGCAAAAAATAAAATGCGATTTTCATGCTCATCTCGTCAGTAAAGGCGGTTCTGTGATTAGTAGTAAATCTCCAGCACGTGCTTTCAGATGGAGCTGCATTTACCACACAGAGCCATAGATCACTGACAAGCTATGCAAAATCGGATTCAAAATCGCAGGCGATTCATTGCCGATTATGCAATTCGTGTGTTATAATGAGAGGATTCGTGAGCACGCAGATTTCAGCACTGCATTGCTCAACGCAGCGAACACGTGTTATAGCCTAAATAGAAACTCTGCATACGCTTGCACCTGTTAATCGTTTATATTTTATATTCGTTTGTGCTGCTTTTGTGCAATAGATGAATAAATAACAATTTATTTGTTTAGATATTTTATGTTTAGATATTTTTTGCGGGAGTCCCGTGAATCATTTTATTCTCCCGCATCCCGCACACACGAGTGTCTACCCGCCCGCACCAGCACTCGCTCATCTTGTCCTGCGACGCACTCTGTGTCGGGTCTCGCGGGAGTAGGTCTCTAATCCACAGGCACTTGACTCAACAGCGCATGTGCAACATCCTTTTTACGGCTTGTAACTATACTCTAATTACTATTTTGAAAATTATAACGCAATTTTTTGCACAGCCCTATAACATGGTAACTGCCCTGAAAATTAAAAATGGCTTTTCCAAAAATTCCTATATTTTTTATGTACTTTCACAAAATGAATGTAACACATAACTGTTGATATATTACTCCAACACCACTGACATTACAATTGGTTAAAAAATGTATTATGTAAATTAGTAAATAAAATGTTTTAATTTATTTATTTATTAATTTTAGAAGCAGTTTACATCTAAAAAAAAAATACTTTCCAATACATAATTAAAATTTAGGCATCAAGAAAGAGAGACAGATGACCCAACAATAAATCATCTCAGTGAAAGGAAGGAAATAATATTCTTCTGTTCCTTCACATGCTGAAAAATTGTTGCTAGGTGACTCTTGACATTGTTAATAGAGCTAAAGCTGATCCATCCACAGTAATCATATTGAACTGCACTAATCAACCCAATAGCTCCATCTGCTGTGCCTGTTACTTGCAGGACCATCTGTTCCATGACTCATTGTATTAAGCCCTTTAACTTAGCATGGTGGCAAACTGGCAATAAACCTGCCATAAGATTGACCGCTGGGCAGACAGCAAAGATTGTCTCGTTTGATTAATAAAACAATAGTGGACAAGCAGTAAAAAGCTCATTGTAATATTATATTGTAAATTATTTTGGTGTAAGCATCACTATTATTATTACCCATACTTAAGGTTAATTACATTATTTTAAAAAAATGTTTAAAAAACACCTAGCAAACCACCAGTAGCAACCAACTTGAATACGCCAACTTCACAAATACCCTAGCAAGTGCATAGTTGAATGTTGACCATGGGTTTTATATACAGTGCAGTATTAGAACAGATTCAGACATCAAGTCAGCAGATATTTGTTTTATTCTAACCTTATTTTCCCTATCCTTATGCTTGGCTGCACTACTGAAGAACCTGGAGGTCAGCTGTGGGGTGAAGTTCATTCTCTGAGGATGTTTGAGATCTTCTAGTGGTTTGTATCTGAGAGTCGGGATTTGTTCCATAGCAGGAGGAAGGATGCTACTTTTATTTGTGGGCCCATCGATGTCCCTCTCCACCAAGCATTCAATGCTGTTGGGACGAGATTTCTGCCAGCGAGCCTTTAAGCCAATGGAAGGTCTGCGTTGACTGGTTCTCAGTTTAGGTGGCAAGTTAGATTGTATACTAAGAGGAAGAGGAGTAAAAGCTGAACTATCTGCCCTGGCTGAGACACCTGATTGAGTTGCAGGTTGAGCAGCTCCTGTTAGAGGTTCAGACAGAAGGCACCTGCACTCCGGTTTGAGAAGTGTGTTGTTCCTGTGCTGGGAATAATATGGTGGTGGTGGGTTGGGAATATTTGGAGATGTGAAGCTCCACTGGCCAATGAGACTGTCTCTATCCTCTGGCGAAGCATTTCCAATCCCACTGTCGCTGCCACTGCCATTGTTACATGCGCTTTGAGGTTCTTCTTCAGGATTCTCGCGGTCAAGTTTCAGTCTCAATTTTTCGATATAGTCTCCCATGTCGGTATAGAGGACAGACACAAAGTGAGAAATCGAGTGTGGAGTTTGAGGAAACTCCAAACAGCCTTGAGTGTCTGGATCCGGAGTGCAGGGAATCTCAAAGTGCCCTGTGATGCTTTGGTGCTCCTTGTGTTCATAAAGTTCCGGATCTATGAAAAAGACATGACAAAATGTCTTCAGGGTGCTTGTCTGCATCCCAGTGTCAATATTTTTGGTCGAATCAACCGAGACGAGGCCAAAGAACCTGCTGTCCTCTGTGCAAATGACACAAAGTGCCAGGTTCTCCGCTGGGTAAGATGCTAGAACGACATCTCGGTCATCACAAAGCTGAACACAGTTGCATTTGACCCTCATCATGACCAGCGAATGGGTCTTCTGCTCAATACCGATCTGACTGATGCATTCACGGATGGCTTGCAATGCCTCCTCCTCAGATTGTGACGTTACTAGCTCCAGTTCCATGGAGTTGATGTATCCCACAATCATTGCAACGTTCAGGATGCTGGAGTCAGATACAAAATCATTCTGATTCTGAAGGTCTGAAAACACAGAATCCTCACTTACGATTCGAGACGTGTCATCCTGTGAAAGACCATAGGCGTGGGTTTTTGATCTACGCTGCTGCAGCCAATAAGACATATCTGGTTCAGACAAAGGTCTTTGTTTTTTTTGCTTCTCTTGATGGGCGGTCATGGTGTCCTGATCAGAGATCTCAAAGACAGTATCAAAACTTCCAACCGACTGAAGCATCGGCTCCCTCATGTCTCTACTCTTGGGGAAAGGATACTTTTCTCCAGGATTGAGCCACGGCAGTGTACTCTTACTCTGACAACCCAGTTCCTCATCACTGGAGCAGGAGGCCATGGGTGGCCTGTCACCTGATGTGACCAGCAAACACAGTGACCGTGATGACGTACCAATCAGCTTCACCACAACTTCATGCGACGCCTCAGACACATCTGTATCATTCGCACGCAAGATGCGGTCTCCAGGTCGCAATCCGACACTGTACGCTGGACTCCCTTTTATTATTCCCCTCAGGACACAAGGTGCTTGGCCGGCAATGGTGAATCCGTAGCCAGCTCTGCCACGCTCCATCTCCACCCTGCGGACCGCCGGGCTGGTCGGACGGTCCAGATGCCTCATTGTCGAGTCAACTGGCTTCAAAACTCTCATTTCGGTGCTGGAATTCACAATAGTAGCACTTTGTAATGGTATAGTACTTTCGTTCAGATATAGTTCCAACCATGAACCATCATCTTGCTGCACTGCTAAGGATCAGACCTGAGGGGAGTAAAATGACTAAGGTTAGAATATGAGACTTTTCATTTGTTTAAATAGTTATTAAGATTGCAAATATATGTCATGTCAACTTTATTTCTATAGCGCTTTATACAATACACATTGTGTCAAAGAAGCTTCACAGTGAAAACAGAAAAATAGCAGAATCAATTATAATTTGTACAATGATAATAGAGAAATAAACCTTGACGCACACACACACACACACACAAACATTACAGATTTTAAAGTGGTGGCCTACAGGGAGACTATTTTTCAACCCAACACCTCTCTCCTCGTATTTCTATTATTTGTAGAGCAAATTGTAAAGAGTTAATTTTTACACAATGACAGATGCATCAATCTGATGAAAAACCTTAGCTTTTAAAAGCTATAAGCACATTTATATACCGGTAAAAAGTATTACATTTTATATTTATGTGTGTGTGTGTGTGTATGTGTATATATATATATATATATATATATAGAGGCATGTTATTAAATTATTTTAAACAATTATAAACAAAGTTTCTTCATTTTATTTCATGTAGTGTTCTGAACCCATAAGTTATATAGATATATGTGATATTTATTTATATATATCATATAATAATATAATAATATTCTATAACCATTTTACGAACTGCATTTCGTATTTTTTTTATTCATAACGCAGGGCTACTAAATAAATAATAAAAAACGTTATTCAAATTGTGATAAATTGGATAAATTGAACTGCTTTAATCTAATTTCTTCAAAAATGATGAACGTTGATGATCTTTTTACAAAGGAAAAGACAGATACAAAACTATCGATTGTTCTGAGCTCTCGTGTCACGCCAAACACTTCATTCACAGTATGTAAACAAGCTTGCGTCCCAAAAGCACCTCTTTCACTTAAAGTTCACGTATTTATTAACAGCAAATGTATATGCCGGCGCTTACCTGCACTCTTTTTAATTCCAAAGTTTTTCTTCTTTTATTTCGGAACTCCCTTCGCGCGACGGACTTGAACCACTGCCATTCACTATTGTTGGGAATACAAAGCGTCATTCTCTTGTCGCTATGGCACCGTAACATTTGCAAACTGATATCAGCTCTCTCATTGGTCAACGGACGTGTCAATCATGTTCAATATTCAAATATATACGGCGCTCTCATTGGCGGTTGGAAAAACCATGCCGTTTGTTTACTCTTAGTGTTTACTTTAGTGTTTACTATTTACTAATACTGTTATTTGTGACAGAGTGCACTGAATAGTAGAGGATTATTTCGACTGTTGGTATTAACGTAAATGTATTGAATTACAGACACATTAAGTATTTAAAACAGCAGTACTACATGTAAAATATGGCAAGTTTACAAACGGCTTCTAAAATTTGTATTCGGGAGGTGTAATATAAATACAATAATTTGATTTATATAAGCGTAAAATACAAGTTTACAGTCCATTTTTAAAAATTATGATTTCTATTCATGACACCACACCCAGGTCATTGAGCACTAACGTCTTTCTTCCTATCAACAGATAACTTTTGTGAAGCCCTGACAGGCCAGTTCATCACAGACAAAGAAGAGAGGCGTTCAAATTCATATTTGTACTCCGTTTGTTGCTATTAATTACTATGTGCACAATTTAAGGCACAGCAGAAAGGATTAACTATCTTGTCTGCACATTAAGAAGAATTAAAGAG
Organism: Sinocyclocheilus anshuiensis; assembly: GCF_001515605.1. Lineage (NCBI taxonomy): Eukaryota > Metazoa > Chordata > Actinopteri > Cypriniformes > Cyprinidae > Sinocyclocheilus > Sinocyclocheilus anshuiensis. The sequence continues at coordinate 638,773 of NW_015557451.1, read as the reverse complement.
CATGTGGTGGTCCATTAACCATTATAATGTTTGGGTGCAAGTCAGGTTCAATCTATCTGACCACTTTTGGGAGTCTTTAAGTTTGAGTTACAAATAAGGATAGTCCAAGATGATAAAAAGGAGATTTGGAAAAAACATGTATGGGTAGTATGCTATTTTGAGCTCAGTCACTGACTTTAATTTGGCAGACAAATATTGATTCCCTTTTTTTTTTTTTAATAAATAAAAAAGGAACAATAAAAGATTATTCCGAACTACCTTATGCCAACATTTTTATTTTTTTTTCTCAAGAATTCAACTTTTTAATGACACTTTTTTTTCTCTTTTACAATCTTTGGACAGTTGCACCGCCTAGACATTTTTTGACATCTGACAAAAATATCAAAATTACTTTTAATTCAGAAATTAAAAAAGGGGTGTATTATATATATATTAACAGATCTAAGCTAAATATGAGTGTCAGCATACAAACTGCTACCAAAACAATTGCATGTTGTAACATTTAGTAACATGTTACATTTTGCTAAATTGTGCTATGCTATAACAGTGTAATGGTAACATTGAACTGTAATGGTACTAACTAAACTAAGACTGTCCTCTACCATTTTGAATCCTTGTCAGCCTAATCCAGTTTACATTATCACCAACCTTTTGGTGTAGTCTGTCTGACCTGAACTTCCGCCCTTCTGGAGTTTTCTTGAACGTGGTATCCTTTTAAAGAATGCCTTAAAATAAATCTGAAATCTTTTAGATGTCAGTCAACCATGACTGACATTACATTGTCTAAATAATTAGCCATGAATTTAAGTCTCTTAGCAGCTAACACAGCAATTTAGAAATCAAATGAATCAGACTTCATAACACATTTTGTGTCACATAATCACCTTTTAACTTTTGAGACACAAAGAACTACATTTAGATTCAGATAGTTGGAATCCGATGTGGATAAATAGTGATTTCTTCAAAAGTTTCTTTTGTACTGTAGGTTACATCTGTCAACATTTTTGAAAAACATATTTATTGTAGAAGACTTAACAGTGCTTAACAGGTCTAAAATGTACCACTAACTAGTTGGTTATAGCTTTTATACTTGGATAGCATAGCAACACTTCCTCAGCAAAGACAAAAAAAGGTCCTTATCCCGTATCTGAGGTCCTGTCACTCAGTAGGCGTTCCTAAACCCTTTGAGGCCGGTGGGTTTGGCCAACAAGGGGCAGACGGAGCAGGAATCATCTTCTCCAGGAGGTTCATCATTCGCTCCTGAAGCTGGAGGCTCTGCACCTGCAGGAAGTTCTGCTGATGCATAACGCGGCGAACTTCATGACAGGCCTCCTCAACGGCACGGCTTATCCTGCGTTGCTCCTGCAGCATTGCGTCCAGGACACGCAGCTTCTTTCGGCGCAGTGACACATGTGAAAGCCTCCGCCTCTTATGTGGCTGTGACCTGCAGATGGACAACCATGCACTTATAATTCCATAATTATGATTCTGAAATGGATCTGTGATCAGATTGAACATGTTACCTGGTCTCAAAAGAACTCTCAGAGTTCTCTGTTAGGCCTTCTTCCTCATCGTTAATTTCTCTCTCCTCTGAGGAACCCATGTACTCGGGTAGAAACCCACTTGGTGGAGCTGATTGGGGCACAGAAGTCTCGAGCTGAGAGGTGGAGGGGCCAGACGTCGAGAGGTTCGGTGGGCTCATATGAGCATGATCTGGTACCTTTGACAAGATCCTCTCAATAGATTTGTAGTACGGCCAATCAGGTGTAGCATTGCTTCCATTTGCTGTGTACTTCAGCTTCCTGTTAGAAAGAATAATCTGTTAAAGGAATTTTAAATACTGTATCTACTTCATATTGTCTTTAAAAGTGTATTAGCATACGAGAATAGATCAGAAATGGTAGAATCAAGTAATTATCACACCAGTCTGCACTAAAAATTTCCTATGGTCACCGTGGTTTATACCTGGCTCGGCGTTCGTGGGATGTGAGATATGCCTGTCATCTGCCCATTATACCGGACCAGTGGCAGTCGGCTGAGTTCTGCGCTCCTCCTCGATTGCGCGTCCAAAGAAGGGATTTCAGCCGGTGTCTCTCTCTGAGTTAAGGGAATTAGTGATGCAGACGAAATCTTCAAATTCAATTTATTGTCAACTTATTACAAATTCAAATTATTTTGCTTTTGATACAATTGGTCCTAGTATTCAAGTAATTATTAGTTCTTGCTTAGTTTCTGGCACTGTCCCTGCGTTTGTGCTTCTTCTGTTTCTATTTTCAAGTCCAGACTTAAGACACATTTTTACCCTCTCGCCTTTCCGGGCTATTAATTGAATGTGAAACTGTTGTTATTGCCGATATTACAATTTTTTTTTATTATTGTTTTTTAAATTTTACTTTATTTTAGAATTTACTGTGTTTTATTATTGGTTTTGTTCAGCACTTTGGTCAGTGTAACGCTGAATTTTAAATGTGCTCTATAAATAAAACTTACTTACTACAAATGGACCAAGATAATGATAGTGTAGCAATTTACTGATATTTTAGGGAATTTTTGAGGCTTTCTGGTTAAAATTAACCATTTGTAAAGCCATTAAAGGCATTACAACCACTTTTATCTGCAGTTTTAAACATTTACTCATAATTGTTTAGTGTGGTACAACATTTGAAATGTATAAAATGGCAAGTAATGAAGCTCACACAGTGGTCAAAAGTCATTCATATTTCTACCCCTGAATAAACGGAATAAAATTTATATATTTTTAACAGTGCTTCATATATTATATCTCTATAATCTAATGGAGTATTTTGTATATTGTGTACTTCGTGTATATACTATATGCATCGTGTTTATATTTAGGTTGAATATGTGTCAGTACACCACTGCACAGTGCACACAAAACCTTTACCCACCACTACATTCGTTTACTGCGATGTGACCGAGTGATTTTGATTTGATTCACGTTGTTTATAAGTTGTCTTGACTCTCTAGATGAGTGTTTGGTTCCATAGCCTATTTGCGTTCTATGTTGCTGTTTGAATTCGATATGTAGATCTTGACATGATCAAACTGGAACGCTGTTTTGTTTTAGAATGGCTTTTGAGTGCATTGATTGCTGTCCTCCAAGCGCTTCTCCAAGTATGCATACTTCGCTTGTGGAGGACAGACACGCCGCCTGACGTAAATTTGGTCATCAGTACAGTCCGCTGCTGTCCGCGTGTAGTCCAATTTTCAGCGCAGACTTGTGCGACACACATCGCACATGCAGTGCGCAAGCAACACTAGTTGGTAGTGCGCATGCGTCGATCGCGTGCATCCGATTCCGAGCTCACACAGCCAATGCGTGCTCAAGTGTGCACAACACTGAGCAAAACGACGAAAGCGAAGTACACCATTTAAATTGTAAGAGTAGACACTTGGGTAGTGATAAACAGATTATTGATATGATTATTGATTATTTTTCTTTGGCCCTCAAATGACAGACAAGAAGACAGACAGATAGATAGATAGATAGATAGATAGATAGCATAGTATTTACTTGCCTGAATTGGAAAGTCATGTTGGTAATCTTCATCTTAATCTCCTCCCTGTGTCGCTGTTCCCCAGTTAATTCGTAAAGTTGCTTAGCCATTGTCTCGTAGATCTTAGCATTGCGCTTAGCCTTCTTTAGCTCTGTCACGTACTCTTCCCAAATGTACACAAGAGATTTCATCTCAGAATCCGTCCAGTTACGAGCCCTCCTGTGCTTCTCGTTCGAGTCCGGCACAGTGTAACTAAAGCAGAGGTCCTCAGAGGCCATTTTAAGAACAGGTTATGTACCTTTCATTCAGGTTTATGATTTAAGCTTGATTTTTTTTTCTCAGTGCAGTCTGTTTTCCTGGCCTTAGTTTGCTTTCTCAAGCATGTGCTTGTGTGTGCGAGAGACAGGCCTCTGCTGCCCTTCCCCCCATGCTTAGTTAAGAGGCCTCAAAATGGAACCTGGAGGGCTGGAGCAATCGCTTTAAAAGCTTTTAAAGAGGGAAGTTCGTCAGCATGATGTCAAGTTACCCTGGCAACAGCCCGCTAAGGCCCTCCTCTTCTAGCTAAACCCTTCCCCTTCACCTCTACTCATTTGTCTCTTGTCAGTCTGCAGCAAAAAGCTTTTAGCTGAAAGCCAACAAAGTGGGTCGGGCAGGCAGAAAATCTGCATGTGAAATACGACTCCTCTGGGGACCGAAAGCAGCAGAGTGTGCTGTTGCCTAGGCGACCGGTCTTTCTCCAGACCACTTAGTCCGAGCGTTTATGAGCTTAAAAGCTTTTAATAGAGAAGGGGCTAGAGTGACATTGCAGAGAAGGTGCATTTGCACCTGATATAACATTTAAATTGCAGCACAACAACTTTTTAGGTTAATGTAATTACCCCCTCTGGCCCTGAGCCCTTTTTTACCACATTACATTTGCCCTCAAACACTTCTTCGTCTCTGACCACACCCGAGTGTTTCAGATTACATCTTCTGTCACAACTACAGGGGGTCTGGGACAGGACATTGGGGGTAGTGCTTCGGGGGGGAAGGGTTATCTTGTGCACCCTTTGACAGATTACCAGAGGTGACACATGGTGCGTGTGCTTCTTTATGGCTAACTAGATGCATCACCTTCACATTCAACTTCACTCTGTTAAGAGACATTTGGAGACATTCCTGACTGAGATGAGGAAAGAGCTACATTACAGGAAAGGCCACCTTGGCTTCATAATCATTCAGTATTTTGAGCATATAAAATATGAAAGAAATTGTACTGTTATATACACTTAATTAGCGAGCAGAGGCTAATAGTTGATATAATGTTGATATATTTATGATGTAGGCAAATATTTGATTTCTATCTATCTATCTATCTATCTAGATAGGGTTTGATATAAATCTGACTCCAACACATATATACACACAGACACACACACACATATGCGTATATGTATGTATGAAGATTCATATCAAACTCTCTGCTCTTTGAATTTGCTCTGATACAGATCCAGGTTTAACACGTATAATTATAAAGATCATTAATTAAGAGGCTGGATCATCTGCCTGTAGAGGAAATGCCCTGGTCTTAGGGGTATCTTGTGCACCCTTTGACAGATTACCAGAGGTGACACATGGTGCGTGTGCTTCTTTATGGCTAACTAGATGCATCACCTTCACATTCAACTTCACTCTGTTAAGAGACATTTGGAGACATTCCTGACTGAGATGAGGAAAGAGCTACATTACAGGAAAGGCCACCTTGGCTTCATAATCATTCAGTATTTTGAGCATATAAAATATGAAAGAAATTGTACTGTTATATACACTTAATTAGCGAGCAGAGGCTAATAGTTGATATAATGTTGATATATTTATGATGTAGGCAAATATTTGATTTCTATCTATCTATCTATCTATCTAGATAGGGTTTGATATAAATCTGACTCCAACACATATATACACACAGACACACACACACATATGCGTATATGTATGTATGAAGATTCATATCAAACTCTCTGCTCTTTGAATTTGCTCTGATACAGATCCAGGTTTAACACGTATAATTATAAAGATCATTAATTAAGAGGCTGGATCATCTGCCTGTAGAGGAAATGCCCTGGTCTTAGGGGGGACCAAATGGTCTGTTAAATTTGTGCCATGATAAAATTTTAATTCAGAGAGAGAGAACAGCCCATTCTATTGCCATCTTGATGGGTTCTGTCTAGCGCTGATTTTGGGCCATTTTGAAAATATTGGTGTAAAATGACTGTCTACAGCCATGTCAAGTAACATTTTGAGAAATTATTATGGGAAATAATTGTGTAATATTTACAGTATTGTGAATATTAAAATCATTAAATTGTGTTATATATTGGTACTCTATCAGTCATAGGCCACAAAGTCAGTGTGGAACCTGTCTGTTCTTCTGATTTTGGTTATTTAGTTGAACATCGCCCCCTACCGAGCCAAATATTTAGTGCCTGACTGACATTGGTAAACTATGCAAAAAGGGGCACATTTTGAATGCAAGGAAAAAAAACTGAAGTCAAGGAATGAATGAATCCAAACCAGCATTTCCTTTTTTTTTTTTTGAGTGCCTTTAATATTTATTCAGTATTCCAGCAGCTATTTAATATGCAAGAGTTGTTTTGTACATTTTATATTATACAGCAACATTAGTTCTCCTAGCTCCGTTCTCCGTCTTCACAGTTTTCATCCTGGCAGCCATGCCATTTTCACTGTTGTCTCCATAGCAACTATCATGAGGAATTTGGCTGGACAATAAATCAAATCATACAAGTGCAATAAAAGAAATTAAAAACTTCACAGTGGAAAAAAAACCTAATAGCTTTATTAGCTTATAAGAAATAAGATAAACCAATTAAAATTATATTATTAAAAAAAATGATACAAGAAAAAGAAATACTCGTTTACTTCCACAACATGCTTTTGAATGCAGGGGGGAAAATAATTGTGTACATAAAACACATACATACAGCACATCAACTATAAATGTAAGCTTACACATTTGCATGTACATACATGCAGACATTTCATCAACAGCTTTGTAAACAGGTCCACCAAAGACCTACCGAGAACCGACCAGAAAGGCAACCGGAGATAGCTTGTCCACAGGATACAACTTCAACGGACTTAACAGGGTAGGTTAGTAGCTCTTAATAACCATTTAAAAGGCCGACACCTTCAACTTGGGAGAATCTAAACCTTACTGGTTCCTAAACTGGTGATAAAAAAAGCACTATAATTGAGCTTGGCTCAGTTTGCGAGCAGGCCCTGTATGTAATTCTTCGCTCTCCCACAGCAAATCCAATCACAAAGAAATGAGTTTTCACTAAATTTGTGCATTGTCCATCCGTTGGCCGCCAATCTCACCTTGGCTCAACATTTCTTTAATACTGATTAATGAAGTAGTTTGCATTAAATGTCTCTTTCTGTCCCTGGACAGAGATTGGTGTTTATCCCAAGATCAATGACAATACAGGTTTCTCATTTCGACATTATAAAATAATGTAAGATACAATAAAATAAGTACAAATATAAGTGGTTAATGCAAACATTTCGAAAACTATGTCGTCAAATGAATACCATGGTTATTACTGGAATGTATATGTTAACAAGTGCCACTATGAGGCAGTAAACATTCATGTTCCAGCATCTAAAACTGCAACTGGAGCTTCAAAGTTAGCAACAAGTGGTGGCCTCGGTTACAGCGAGGACGTAATCGTCTCTGCGCCGAATGATACAACTACATGCACAGAAGTACCTTTGTTTTGCGTATCCTTCACAGAACTACAATACATTAAATGGTTGAACAGACACCGGCAATTAGTTTTTTCATCAATGTCTGCAGCCCACTGGCGACAAAATTGCACTGTACCAAATCTAGTTTTTGTGGGGAGGACACTAACAGGAATTTTCAAAAAGAAAAAGGCTCCACCACAATATCGCGCACAGTGCAATGTTGTTTGTAAATTACAGCTGGGCCGTCCCACTTCTGACAGGCTTGTACAATTTCTTTAGCATTAGGAGGGCTAATATCACTGAAAAAAACTGAGCGATGATGACTCATAAACCTTTTAGAGTCCTTAAACTTCATTTTTTTTATTTTGAAAGTGTCTCAAGAGCTGTGAATTGAATTCGGATTTGGCAACACTAACACAAAAAAAAAAAATTCAGTCTTTGTCGTCCAACTTAAATGTTCAGTCTCTCAGACACTCTTCCTCAGTGATGCCTTGCGCCCTCAGCTCTTCCAAGACGTTGTCAAGGTGACCGGAGTCTGGGTAACCGTGGCCAGTCAGGTTGGAGCCAAACTCGGTTTTGTGATGCACCTCGTTCCAAATGACCGTATCCGTCTCGCCCGTAGTGCTGGATGTGCCCACTGAGAAGATCAGCCGGCGATCCCAAGCAACCAGCAACAGCTTCAACACCTGTTAGAGCGGCAATCGTTTAGAATAAAAGCTGAAAATCCTTGCATTTTGAAGTTGGAATATGTAAATAAATAATAGCAGAAAGCCATGTTATCTGCAGGGTTTTAAAAATCTAATTTAAGGCTTTTTAAGACCATCTTTAAGACCTAACAACTGCAAAATGTCTATAAAAATGACAATTTATATAATTTACAATACAGTTCAAATAGTACAGGTTTTGATAAAAACAAAAGTTTTATAATATGATATACCACACATTTCAGCATCAGTAGTCAAAACTATAAATGATTAAATACATTTATTTAAAATATGATTGTATTGTACAGTATTCAATGATTGTAAACTGCTCTAAAACCGTGAATCTGTAGAATACACATCAGTACCATGTTTTGATTTAATTGATTACATTTTATATTTATTTAATTCAATCATCACCTTTGCAAGTTTAATAATCATATTAGCCCTATTGCGATTGCTGAATTGCATATTGCGATTGCAAATTTAAGACCTTTTGAAATTATGAAGACTTTTATTATACTATTTAAGCTATTTAAAGGGATAGTTCACCCAAAAATTAAAATGTTGTCAACATTTACTCACACTCGTGTTGTTCCAAACCTGTGTGAATTTCTTTCTTCTATTGAACATATAAGATGGTATTTTGATGAATGTTGCTAACCAAACAGATTCTGGTAGCCACTGACCTCCATAGTATGGAAAAAAAAAGTCAATGGCTACCAGCAACTGTTCGGTTACCACCATTTTTCAAAATATCTTTTGTGTTTAACAGAAGAAAGAAATTCGTACAGGTTGATAGAATTGACATTTTTGGGTGAACTATCCCTATACTATGTAGTTAACATAGTCTTTTTATGACCTTAAATTTGATAAAAACTAACTAAATTTAAGACTTTTTACAGACCCTCTGTGGCCCTGTAAGAGGATGAATGAGACTGTGTTTGCGAATGTCTGGAGACTCACCAGGCGGCCTTTTTCACTGTCAGGGAGGTAGCAGTGTCTTGGAAATCCACGAGCTGTGAAGGGCTTTCCGGGGTTGGGATGCTCTGGACCCTAAAACAATAACAGACAGGGCCGTTTAGACCTACATTATAGTTATATAACATATGCATGCAGTTATATAACACTGCAGCAGCTCAACGTACAATGTAGGTGGCACAAATGCCAATGTGAATGAATGCTCTGGACAGCGCAGTGGTTTTAAACAAGCTCTAAATGAAGAGTCTTACCTGAATGCCAGGGGGTATATTGTAGATAATCCGGATGGTTTTACAGTCAGGGTGTCCAGGAAGGGAGTGAGGAATGACGTGGTATTCCATCTTTCCTGGTGGCTGGTTGCCGGTTTTAACACCGTAGATGGTCTTGCAGGTGGGACACTGAAGGCTGCCGTCTTTGTTGCCGTTGTTGTACATGGCCACCAGGCACTGCAGGTGGTACTGATGTCCACACTGAGACAGACGACCCACTGACTCTGCCCGAGAGATGCCACCAACACCTGGGCCTTTATAGCCAGATGGTCCACAGAGAGATTCCATACAGATAGTACAATCCTAAGAAAGGATGGTCTTGCAGGTGGGACGCTGAAGGCTGCCGTCTTTGTTGCCGTTGTTGTACATGGCCACCAGGCACTGCAGGTGGTACTGATGTCCACACTGAGACAGACGACCCACTGACTCTGCCCGAGAGATGCCACCAACACCTGGGCCTTTATAGCCAGATGGTCCACAGAGAGATTCCATACAGATAGTACAATCCTAAGAAAGATTCAAATTAATAAAGAAAAAGAGAGAAAGAAAAAAATAATTGAATCAAGTTTAATGAATCTAATGATGAGATTATTAAAATAATAATTTTAATAAAAAAATTAAGTATTATATTTTAAAGGGGTCATATGATGCGATTTACATTTTTCCTTTCTCTTTGGAGTGTTACAAGCTCTTGGTGCATAAAGAAGATCTGTAAAGTTGCAAAGACTAAAGTCTCAAATCCAAAGAGATATTCTTTATATAAGTTACGAGTCAGCCACACCTACCTAAAACGGCTCACTTAAACCGCATAAACACATTTCATTACACCAAATACACAAAATAATGTTCTTTTTAGCATCATCATATGACCCCTTTAATTCAAATGATTTAAATAATTAAAAAATAATAATAATTTAAAAAATGCTAAATATGAATCAGGTATGTTTACCTCCTCAGGTGGGTTGCGGACTTTCTGGAGATATCTTCTAACAACTTCTTCTGAAGTTCTACCTGCTCAAACCAAAGAAAAATTAAGTTAAATCAAGGATTTAGAGAAATAATCTGTCACAAAGATGTGACATGATATATAAAATATTAATATTTTATTACAATCTATTATGTTGTTTTTAAGTGCCATATTATTTGATCAAAAATACAGTAAAAACAGTACAATTGTGAAATATTATTACAATTTTAAAGAACTATTTTCTATTTTATTATTTTTTAAATTAATGTAATATTTTTATTATTATTAATAATATTAAATTTGGGTGGGCGGGTCAAGCAGACCGGGAGTCCAGCGGCGCTCATCAGAATTCCAGTGATACCTAATCAATGAGAAGAGACAATCCCATCTGTTTTGTATCCATCTATTTTTAGTTTCAATGTCTTTGGTTGCAAAAATTATCCCAAATGTGTTACTATATTTAATCATCACGACAACTATTTATAACTTATTTGCATATTGTTTCTCACCTGCCAAAGCTGGATGGACAGGACTGGACCCATTTAAGTTCTTCACTGGGACGGTGGGGACTCTATAAAGGTATAACAAAAGAAATAAGACCACTACGCAAGCAACCACTCACCAATCAGAAACACCCACACACACACACCTCAACGGTCTTATCGATAATCATAATCTGGATCCGAACAGAAATAACCATGTTGTTGTCACAGCTACACCTGCTTGCATATCATCCCCATCCTGACCTGCAGACATGCCGAGTCACGCTGCGGTATGTAAACCAGGTCACACCTTCTGTCAAACCCGCTGCTGCCACTAACAAAACTGGCACAGAGTCAGCAGACAACAGCAGTGTGTGCAAAACATCAAAACCTCACATGACCAGACAACCTGTTGTCCATATGTGGGGATATTCAGATCGCCAGTGTGTACTTGGTCAAACATTTCCAGGGCATCTCACCTCAACATTACAGAACATACGAGTAAAACTATAAAAGTGATAGCAAAACCAACAGTGATATTTTGAACAATCAAAAACTATTGTCAAACCTAGATGTTTACCTATAACTACTAGTAAAGGCAACCAATGTAAAATTGTTCTTATGTTAAACTTAAAAACCAAATCAAATGGCAAGAACCATTGATAAATGACACTGAATTCTATTGTTGTTTTTTGATTTTTGCTAGAAAAGACTGGACTTTTCTACACCCTATAATTGAGGGTTGATTGTTAAAAATGATTAAAGAACTATTACCTTCACAATTATTGAACAAACAAAACAACTAGAACAACATGTTCAAAGATACTCACTGTTTGACCTTGATAACAGTCATGCCTCAACTATTCCAATGATCTCCAAAGAAAAATTTGAGCCAAAAAAGGAAAACTCAGGAGTAATGTTTGGATTCTGCTCTCAAACTTCTTCAATGAATGTTTCACAGTCTCATAGTCAGATTTTCCCCTTCTAGAGAGCCTGGAATCAGTGTAGTTTTGTTCACATATATCCCGTCTCTTTCTCCGAGCTGTTCTTCTGCTGGATGAGGTTGTCTTGCCTCGCTCTGTCAGCCGTTGCTCTTATAGAGCTAATCCTCGAGTTTCCATCTGTTGACAAGCAGCTAGGAAAGGAGGTGATCCACGTCACAGAGACTGGGATTACCTCTCAACGTCACACACTGACACACCGCCATAAGGTTCCATCACACTGGCACATAGTGCAAGATAGTTGCTTACACGCGCGCGCACACACACACACACACACCATACCATGTGTGCGTCCTGCACAAGTGCAAAAGTTTTGGTCGTATATGGGCATGCATTGACAGTGACTATATTAACACCGACACAAGGATATATATGGAGAAATAAAAGAAACATATCACAAATTATATTATAAAAAAATGAATATACTGTAAATGTAAAAAAATAGATTACATCCATCTATCTATCTGTCTCTGTATCCAGCTTCAGCTTAAACTACATCTTAAAATATATTCAAATAGAAAACACTTAATTTTAATTATTATATTTCACAATATTATTGTTCTTGCTGTATTTTTGATCAAAAAAAGTAAAAAAGTTTTGGTCGTATATGGGCATGCATAGACAGTGACTATACTAACACTGACACAAGGATATATATGGAGAAATAAAAGAAACATCTCAAATTATATTATAAAAAATGAATATACTGTAAATGTAAAAAAATTGATTACATCTATCTATCTGTATATCTATCTATCTATCTATCTATCTGTCTATCTGTCTATCTATCTATCTGTCTCTGTATCCAGCTTCAGCTTAAACTACATCTTAAAATATATTCAAATAGAAAACACTTAATTTTAATTATTTCACAATATTATTGTTCTTGCTGTATTTTTGATCAAATTGTATGCAAAATACTATTTTGCACATATACATACAAATAAAAAGAAACTAACGGATAGATAAATAGATAATAGATATATAAATATATTCACACACACACAAATATATATATATATATATATGCTAAATATTTAGTATTATTGCCATTTATATTATTGTTATTTTATTCTGTCTTTGAGTGTGTGTATATATCTATATCTATAGTTTTTGATCATTAAAACAAAACAAAAAAACTGTATATAAAAGAGAGAGAGCAAAAAAATGTATTATATTAATGAGATTATAATTAGAATAACCATTCAAACTTCAAGTAAAACGTCTCTATGCATTAAAATAATGACAATTTGGGAAACAAAGTAACTAGCGTTACTTATTTGAAAAAATAATTCAGATATTTACTTCTAAATTAAAAAGTAATGCGTTACTTTACTAGTTACTTGAAAAAAGTAATCTGATTACGTAACTTGCGTTATCCCCAACACTGATGATGATGATAAACGGAATGAGGATATACAATGATGTCATAATCGTCATTAACCAATACTTCTGTCCAGAAAAGCTGTGTTGTCCATCCCCACACCGGCCTGAAGAGTGTTCCAGAATAAACGTGAAAGTGTGAACGTGCAGGAGTGTGTTTAAGATTATACAAGCTGTTGCCATGTAGGTCACATCAAGTGCCGCGAACCACTGAGACACCGATCAGTGTGCCAACATCGGCTAATGCGTTCACAGCAAGGTGTGAAGAGATGCGAAAATTAGTAGAGGAGGGAGAGCAGGAAGTTGAAGTGTATTTGCTGGGTGCGGGGTGAAAAGAAGCGACCGGCAAATCTTCAGTCACGTTTGCTGCTGACTAATCTAGCGGTATTAGCACCCATATGGCTGCAGTCGTAAACACAACTCACCTAATCAAACCACGGCCAGATGTAACCACTTACTGACGAACATGAAGAGAGCAATGGAAGAGGGAAAAGATGGAGGGGAAACGGAACAGGTGGAGAGGGCAGGAGGCAGGGCATCTCTAACGTCAAGGGGTTTTGCTAGCTTGATGAAAAAACTCACTGACAAGACCCTCAACCTTGATCCGGTCACAATCCTTTTTACTTTTTAGCTCATTGGAAGGAGGCACTGTCGATCGAATCTCATTTGTGAGCCCTTTTGTTTCTGTTATAGCCAGTTTTTGATTATTTACAAGAGCTTCAAATGTCATTAAAATATTGTTGAATCATATGGTTGAAAGAAGTCTCTCATGTCCACCAAGACATTTATTTGATCAAAAATACAGTAAAAACAGTAATATTGTGAAATAGTATTATCATTTAAAATAAGCATTTTCCATTTTAATATATTTTAAAATGTAATTTATTCCTGTATTAGTAACGCTGGATTTTCAGCATCATTACTTGAGTCTTCCGTGTGACATGATCCTAAAGAAATCATTCTATTATGCTGATTTGCTGCTCAAGAAACATTTTTTTTTGTTTTTATTATCAATGTTGAAAACAGCTGTTCTATTTAATATTTTCGTGTAAACCATGATTTTAGTGAACAGAAAGTTCAAAAGAACAGCATTAATTTAAAATAGAAATGTGTAAAATTATGAATTGCTTTACTGTCAGTTTTGAGCAATTTAACAATTATTAATTTCTTTCAAAAAAAAAAATATTACCCCAAACTTTTGAACAGTAGTGTTAATACGTCAAAGAATGCCCAAGAAATATATGTCTGGTATATGTCCATAAAACAGTGTTAACATGGTTACATGTACAAAACTAAAGCACATTTTGAAAGTGAAATTAGTATTAATTAATATTTTTTACTTTAATATTTAATATTTTTAAAATTATTTATATATATATATATATATATATATTTATTTTTTACCATAAAACAATCCAACTGGGTTACACATGCCTCTACATTAACAGCATCAGCAAAATCATGATGCTTATTAGGCTATTTGAACACCTAATATTATAATAACTGATTCTGTGCCGAAAAAGGCAGGTTATGTGCATTTTGTGTGTATTCTGTAACTATAATTTAAGCCTGTACCATGAGAGTAATGCCAAACTGTACTACTAATGTGCTAAGCAAAGAGAATGAACGTACAATCAATAATGGTTTACTCTCCATGGCAAGTGTACCTGGAAAAGATCAAGGAGGTTTAAAGGTGAAGGTTCACATTAGAGAAGGAGATTTCTCATCAGTGACGTCAAGCTCAATTACAGTCCAGCTACAGGTGCCATCTGGGAGCCCTGCTTTCACCCGACACCCACGACAGACCGAAAACCACCGAAGAAGTGAAAGCACTGCTCAAAGGGATAATCAGTGCCCGTGAGAAAAACAGAATCGCAAGTGAAACTGAATTTAAAAAAAAATTTTAAACAATGCATTCATTGCTATAAACAACTAATCATTTTTAACCATTAGTTAAACATCCATACACTGAGCGGCTGAAATCCCACTTGTCCTGATGTAGGAACAAAACAAATATACATTTTCATACCTTTACTTGGTAAAATGAAAAACATATACACAATATAAAATAAAGTACAATAACATTCTACACTGTTTTTAAGGTCTAGAAGTGCAATATAATCCAGACATTTCTCAAGACTGTCCAGACATACAGATAGAATTTTCTTTCTAGCTCCCTCTAGTGGTTTAAATATATAAACACTTGTGACCTGTTAAGGAATGTTCAGGGTTGTTGCACTCTGCTAATTACCACAAAAAGAAAAAATCTTTCAGCTCATCTGGAACAACTTCATAAAAACATGTGTACAGTAAGGCAACAACATTTAGGAGGGTTCAGGACAAGGTAAGTCTGTAAGCCGTTAACATTCACATTCAATTTATAGGAAGTGACTCAGCTGGCAAAGGATGCAATATGATGCATAAGTTACTCTATGACACTTATTTCACATATGCTATTGTTTAAAAATATTTTGCATTCTATATATTTATGCATTTATTCCTGTCCTTTGACTTTGCAGGTGTATTACTTTTTTTGTCTGCTTGCACAAACTGAGGGATGAGCTGAAATGATTTTCTGTGGTAATAACAAATGCTGTTAAGAACCTTGACTTGTATTTAACCTGGAACATTCCTTTAAAACTATCAGCACAATTAATGAGTAAACCTGGTCTATCAAGACACATTAACTAATTACATCATACTGTAAATATGCACAGTGGGTCCAAAATCTCAGAACACAGGCATATAGGTGTGATGAGAGGGGTGGGGCCGAGAGCCGTGGGAACGGAGCGAGGCCAGTGGAGTAAATGCTAATGCACGACACCTGCGCCACTCACCGGTCTCGAGTCCGACAGTGTTGGACGAGAGAGGACCAGGCCTGGACTTTATTTTGTGTTTTGGTTCTGTTTGTGCGCGACTATCGTCCGCGAGGGGCTGACGCGCTATTTTATGTTTGTTTATTTTATAAAAGGTTTCTTTGAGCGTTCACCGGTTCCCGCCTCCTTCTTCCCGAACTACGAACTTTGTTACATTGGTGCCGAAACTCGGGAAGAAGGAGGTGGGAACCGGCGAACGCTCAAAGAAACCTTTAATAAAATAAACAAACACAAAATAGCGCGACAGCCCCTCGCGGATGATCATTTCCTCCACCGCCCCTCTCGTCACATAACAAAATAAAGTCCAGGCCTGGTCCTCTCTCGTCCAACACTGTCGTCACTCCTCCTTTTATCCTTCCGGAGCTCCTCCGTGGGACTCAAGACCGGTGAGTGGCGCAGGTGTCGCGCATTAGCATTTCCTCCACCGGCCTCGCTCAGTTCCCACGGCTCTCGGCCCCGCCCCTCTCGTCACAATAGGTTTCTGTTTTGCAGTTAAAATTGAATGAAATGTTTACATTTAAAAAAAATTATATTAGCAGCATATATATTTGAATGAACTGAACTGAAGTGAAAAATAATGAATTTATTAGAAGTAGTATTTGGTTTATTCCCTTTCGCTTTAATGACAGAAACACTTGTGCTGAATTAACCTAGAAATAGTGCAGAATCGGACATATTTCTCATGCATTTAACATCACAGTGTTGTTGAAATTGAATTTGACATTGTTCCGTGTAGTCAGACATTTGGATCCAAATACTGTAGTACAATACTGTTCAAAAAGTTTGGGGTTGGTAAGATTTTTTTTTATGTTTTTGAAAAGTCTCTTATGCTCACCAAGGCTGCATTTATAAGATCAAAAATACAGTAAAAACACTAATATTGCTAAATATTATTACAATTTAAAATAGCTGTTTTCTATTTTAACTTATTTTAAAATGTAATTTATTCCTGACGCAAAGCTGAATTTTCAGCAGTTATTACTCCAGTCTTCAGTGTCACATGATCCTTCAGAAAGCATTCTAATCTGATGATTTGGTGCACAAAAAGTATTTTTTCCAGGATTCTTATCATCAATGTTGAAAACAGTTGTGCTGCTTTTTTCAGGATTCTTTAATGTCTTTATACTGTCACTTTTGAGCAATTTAATGAATCCTTGCTGAATAATATATTTATGATTCAGCATGCTTGTAAAAATCTAAACCTCATCCTGTGACTTATCAGTATGCCAGAGCATGCCTGAATATGTTGTTTGTCGGCTCACTTCACTTTTCATGGCTCATTCCTCATCCCAGTCATATGCCACTACGCATATACTTAAGTCGGCGCTCCTCCAGAGTCTGAGACAGACGTTTGTGTCTATAGGACAGAGTGCCTGAGTCTCACACACACACACACTCAAAACAAACACTTGCTCAATCAAGCAACTATTCCCAAACCTCCTTCACACAAACTACCGAATCTTCCCGACATCCCCCCCTTCAACCGCATTGTGTTGCAAATACAAAACCCAAGCTGCCGACTGCCAACAAAGGTTGCCTTGGATACGCACTCAGCGCACACACACCCTCTCCAAAACACTCGCACAATGGAGCTAAAGGGGCCCCCAGGAATGAACGGAGCCTGGGAACGGGGAACAGGGAGAACAAGACAGAAAGGAGGAGGGGGACTGTAATGAACGAGACTGACCTGTTGACACTCATGGTGGACTCCCATCGACCAGCCACGTCTGGAAAGCTTCCTTTCATTAACTATTCTCTTGCCTTCTCACATGGAACCCACAGACCACACAGCTTTTCAAGTGATGGTATATAATGTGACATACATTATCGTTCAAAAGTTTGGGGTTGGCAGGATTTTTTTTTCTTTCAGCAAGGACATTAAATTGATCAAAAGTGACAGCGAACACATTTATAATGTTACAAAAAATTTACATTTCAAATATTTCTCTCTTTATGAACTGCTTGTAGTAATCCTCATTTGTTTCATCAAGTTTCTTTGGAATAAAGCATTCTGTTCTTTCAAACTTTCTATTCTTCAAAGAATCTTTGAAAAACTTGTATCATAGTTTCCACAAAAATATTAAGTAAAATAGTAAGTAATATTTCTTGAGCATCAAATCAGCATTTTAGAATGGTTTCTGAAGGATCATGTGACACTGAAAACTGGAGTAATGACTGTGGAAAATTCAGCTTTGCGTCACAGGAATACATTATATTAAAAAAATATATATATATATAATAGTTGTTTTTAAATGTAATCATATTTTACAATATTACTGTTTTACTGTATCTTTGATCAAATAAATGCAGCCTTGGTGAGCATAAGAGATTACTTTCAAAAACATATTATAAACAAAATATTACTGATAACATAATATAATATTTGTACAATTATTATATTATATTATATTATATTATGATCCTCAAAACTTTTACCCTGTTCCAGACGAAGTCAGAGGTCGGAAAATTCAAGTTTAAATTCCTCATTTCCGACCACAAAGTGTTCTAGTCGTGCTGCATTTTAATCCCGAATTCTCTCACTTTCACATCCACTTGAAAATAACTGATGAAACACCGCTTTAGCTGCCTGGAAATTATGTCAAATGACATTTCAAACTAAAGTTAGGATTGATTGATCTGCTCTGATGTCAAAAGTTAGATGTTCAACCTTGAGCGCTGTTCCAGTGTTTAATTTCAAGCAGGAAGTGGGAGAATTCTGGCGTACTGAGTACCGAGGTCCGAACCCAAAAGTAAAATGTGAAAAGAGAGCGGAAACAGGGTAAGTTCAGGTTCAGGTTCTGACCAAGCATTAAGAAAAAACAGCCTTGAAACACTACAGGCTAGCAGTGCTAAATAAAACTTTCTTTCTTTTAAAGGGGTCATATGATGTTGCTAAAAAGAACATTATTTTGTGTATTTGGTGTAATGAAATGTGTTTATGCGGTTTAAGGTTAAAAAAACATTATTTTCCACATACTGTACATTATTGTTTCTCCTCTATGCCCCGCCTTTCTGAAATGCGTCGATTTTTACAAAGCTCATCGTTCTGAAAAGCGAGGTGTGCTCTGATTGGCCAGCTATCCAGTGCGTTGTGATTGGCTGAATACCTCAAGCGTGTGACGGAAATGTTACGCCCCTACCATACTGTGATGCCCTGTCCGGCCGGAGCGACGAGACAAAAACATTAAAACCCATTATAAACGAGGCATTTGTTGCATCCAGTGGGGACATAATTATGGATTATAATGACTTTCGCATCTGGAACAGTGTTGTAAATACAACTTAACCACTGATTTCTAGTCGTGTCCTCTTTTGGAAGGCCAAACAAAGTATTTTCGCTTTCGCAACAAAACACACAGCATCTTCACAACATGGCGGTAGCGGTGGCAGCAACAATAAAGTTATGCCTTCTTTCTTTGCGTTAACATTTTGGGCGGTGTTATGTAATAGTTTTTATAGCACTTGTATATCATTGCTCTTTTGTTGATTTTGATTGCTTTGGATAAACGCGTCTGCTAAATGACTAAATGTAATGTAAATGTAAATCTTCCCACATCGTGACGTAGACATGT
>NW_015557451.1:596251-619195 GCF_001515605.1 Sinocyclocheilus anshuiensis | reverse complement strand
ATCTATTCACGAACAGCTTGTAACACTCCAAAGAGAAAGGAAAACTTGAAATCACATCATATGGCCCCTTTAACAGGCCTAAATGTGTCAACATTTCAAGTATTCTTTAAACACAAGTTCCTTTTCTTCAAAAAATAAATTATTACAGAAGTGAAACCATTTCACATCACAGCACAGGCCCACATACAAAGAAAACTAATCAACTAGTAATGTAACCCTTTATAACCACAAAACCTCAATACATGGGATGTACTGGATTCCAGTTCTCGAATGTCATGTTTATGTTACAGCAGTTTTAGTCTGTTCTCAAATGAAAAATGTGTTGTGTAAAGTGCAATAATTCTGAGCTTGCTATCTCTGTGTGTACACATCCTAGAGTGACAGACTTTCTGTAAATATTCAAGGTTCTGACATTTGAGGTGGAAGAGGTTGAAATCAAGCAGCCATTACTCCAGTCTTCAGTGTCACATGATCCTTCAGAAATCCTTCTAATATGCTGATTTGCTGCTCAAGAGAGATTTCTTCTTATTATCAATGTTGAAAACAGTTGTGCTGCTTAATATTTTTTCACTCTTTGATAAATAGAAAGTTCAAAAGAGCAACATTTGTTTAAAATAGTAATCTTTAAATCTTTAAAATAGTCATTTTTTATCAATTTGATGAGTCCTTGCTTAGTAAAATGAAAAAATCTTGCTCACCCCTGACTGTTGAAGGCTAGTGTACATCATTGGAAAATAGTAAACTTCATTCTGTGAAATGCTCATGAGATTCACAGTTGCAGCTGTCATGGTTAAAGTTAGGGTTACCATCTAGACGTGACCGTAATCCCTAGAAAAACAGAGTATCATTTAATTACAATCACAGACAGCTCCAGTCGTGATGACTTACCCTGATGCAATGAGCGCCCGTGACTGTGCCATGGCGATTCTCTGCAGGGCGGGACGGCTTAGGCCAGCCAGACTGCTGCGAGGCGGCACCGGGGTGGCACAAGCTGCTGATGCCGTCGACACGGGACCCAGAACACGAGCAGAGGGCGTGGGAGCGCAGGTGGTTGCCGTAGATATAAGGGCATTGGAGGGTGTAGGTACTGTAGGGTTGGGCGAGGAGGTCGTGTGGGGTGTGGTTGAAGGAGGCAGGGGTGGCGGTACAGCAGGTGGAGGAGGACGGTTGGAGGATATTGACAGGGCGGCAGTGGCTGAGCCCAGCAGGGAGAGGGAGTGTCCAAAGCCCCCACTAGCACCTGAGGTGGAGTTCCTATGTGGCGAGAGGACTCGGGAAAGGGAAGGAGGGTGAGGCAGGGTAAGCGAGTAAGAGTGTCCTCTTGATGGCGCTTTTGGGCTCGGTGGCTTGGGTACGGGTGGGGGCTTCCGCCCCAGAGTTTGTGCCATGCTAGGGGTCTTGACGCCTAAGACTAGCATACACTGCTGGCAGGAACATGGTTGACCCAGTGAAGTAATAGCAGAAGCTGGGAGAGCTCCGCTGGGATAGGCACTGCCATTCCCTCCGCTAACCCCCGATACGCCCACCCCCAAGAGTCCACCACTTCCAGCGGATGACCACGCGTGCGGTTTAGGCAGCGGGCCAGAAACAAGCGGGTAGGCCAGATCTGAGCGCCTCTGGATGCGTCGGCGCCGCTGCGTCTGTCCGTTGATCTGCGTCATAGTCTGCAGGTCTATAAGGTAGCAGAAGCCCAGTGGCGTTAAGTCCAGCCAGGGCTGCTGCCGGTCCCGAGCCGCCTGGATGGCGATGCTCACCGCTGTGTCATACGGCGTCCATGAGCCCGAGTCGTTCTCCCATTCCCACACCCAACCCTGACCCGGAGCCGACCGCGGGTCATAGAAACTTCGCCGCACGGGTCTTAGTGTACCTGTAAGGAAGAGCAGAGATGTTAGCTTAAAGGTGCCATAGAAAGCATTGTTATTTTAAATTGTTCTGATATCTACATAGAAGGTATGTGGCTTAGGTAAGGGCAAAAAATCTCCAGAAACGGTTTTACATGTCCATTTACAACCCTAGGATTTGTCCCTAGAATTAAATGGTCTGTTTTTACCTTATTTGGAAGGGTCATGAATAATAATGTTGAGCTCTGCTCTGATTGGCTGTTTCACAGTGCGGCTCATTTCAGTAGCTCACACAGCAGGAAGGAAACACAGGGAAAATATATATTTCAATACCGTCTCTCGCAGTTATATCGTTGGTTATGTACTGTAATGTAACAGGCTACCACTAGCAAGCAGCTAACCATGTCCCTTTAGTGGCTCGCGTTATTTTATTAGAATGAGCGTTATTTGTTTTCTGTGCCTTTCAGAATACAGACACCAACCCATCTCTGCACTTCACATCCCCTGCACAGCCTGGAACATAACATTTATTTCCATGATCTGCCATTTTCGCTATTATCCTCGCTTGTTTCTTCACAATACCTGCAGAACTTCTGATGAATCGCCTGTGATTTTTGCTATTATCCTCACTTGTTTCTTCACAATACCCGCACAACTTCTGATGATTCGGCTGTGCAGGTTCGGCTGGCGGCTGGCATAGAACATGGGTGGGTATATGCAAATGTTGGGGGCGTAACTATTAGTGAACCCGACTGTAACGTAACAGTCGGTGTTATGTTCTAATTCACCTATTTCTCAGTGGTCTTTTGCATGCACGAGATTTACATAAGAAGGAGGAAACAATGGTGTTTGAGGCTCACGGTATGTCATTTCCACGTACAAAACTGTTATTATTCAACTATGCCAAGGTAAATACAGTTTTCCATTCTATGGCACCTTTAACAAAACTTCTGGCATTGTACAAAATTGTTTGACAAGTACAGATTCTATTCCTGTGTTAATGTATTTCCTTAAAACAGGGATTTCGACAGGAAGTTAAAGGAATAGCTCACCTAAAAATTTAAATTCCCTTTTAATAATAAATTTACAAACCCTTTTTTTGACTACTGCTCATCTTCGGAACACAAATCAAGATATATTTTATTATGAAATTATATTGTAATTTAATGTTTATATTTTAATTATGATCTCTATGTATGTCCATTAAGCAGTGTTTATACACAATGATTTTTGAAGCTGTAAATAAAATGTTTGACAATAAATACTCTTTCAGTCTTCCCACTTCTGAGTTTCATGTTTAATTCAACATGTTACTTGTCTTTTGTTTGTAATTATTTGTGAAATTTACTAGCAATTTCTGAGTGAAAATTGTTTCATTTGTGTTCTGAAGATGAACGGAAGATTTATAGTTGTATTATTATTATTTTTTTAATAAAATTATAATAATTATTAATAATTTTGTTAGTTAGAAATTATAATTATTTATGAAATAAAAATATTTTTTTTATATTACTAAATTATTACAATTAATGTACACCAGGGGTGCCCAACCAAACTTTGCAGGACAGTCGATCGCCAGGAGCAGGGTTGGGCACCCCTGATGTACACAGTACATATAAAAATAACATACAAATGTTACAGCACATCTGAAGATACACAGACTTTTTTTTTTTTATCTGCTATTTCTAATCGGAAGTAAACGTTATGTAAAATTTCAGAAGTAGGAACTTATTAATTGATCCACCATGGAGAGAAAGAATGCAAACTGTACATGTGCATATCTTAGTGATGCACCGAAATTTTGGCAACCAAACATATTCAGCCAAATATATAATAAATAAAAATTCTGCCAAAATAGTTTTGGAGGCCTGAAATCATTTACCAAAACAGTGGCATATAATTGAAGCTTCTTCGATGATGCATTTTGACTGTGTCAGTGTCTTTTTTTTTTGTGCACAAATGTGAAAAAGTTACAAACTTGTAAACATGTCAGCAGTGTGGACATACTTTACAGAGACCAAAATCGATGCTAGAACAGCAATTAATAACATGTAATATATTAGGCTGAAATATCAAGAGGTGGCTTATTGCAGAAGAACTTTACTACACCTGGTTTAACTTATCATCTGAGAACACAACACCCTGAACAGAGTTCATTTTCCAAATTACCGAAACTTTATTTTCAGTTTTGGGTTTTCAGCCAAATGAGTCTTAAACAATACCAAATGCAAAGATACGCATATTAAAATGTCAAGGATGTTACAACAGTTGAGCGCCAGCTGTGACATTACACCGACAGCACATGATAACTTTTGTTATGTCTTTCCAAAGCAAACCTCAAGAATACATTTCAGACATAATAAAAACAAATAAAGTCTTGTCATGTCTGTTCCAGATTCCAAAGTACAAGAGAACTGTGCTACAGTACAATTAGTCTCAAGAATTTGACAGTCCAACAACACAAAGTTGTTATCCATCTGACCCCCCCTTCATGACCTCCCTCTACTACCATTCATTTTTCCATCTCCTCCTCCCTCATGTTTTTGGAGCGATGGGCCGCTACCCTTCACCGACCCTATTCTCTCCATTCCTCCATCTTCCCATGAAGTCTAGTCAGTCCTGCACAATGGCTTTTGTCAGTATGGGTGATGGAGACTCCCAAAATTCTGACAGCCAACAATCCAACCCTTTGTTTCGGCTTATGTTGCCCCTTGTTTTAGGTTCAAATCATTCCTTTCTTCTCGCCAGCAAAGCTCTCATGTGCATTGACAAAAATCATTAAGAGTTCATGGCAGAGCCGCTTGAACTCTACACTGCATGACACATAAACAAGTGTTTATTACAAACATGAAGCTTAAAACTGATTATCAGTGATCTCACTTGAGAAAAATGAAGAGACTGTTGCTGAAATGAAGGTTTTGAGGCCCAGCCCAAACATTTTCATAGCACAATGAGCTTCCAAAACATCTGCAGACGTTTGCCTTCAAGCCATCACAATACAGAGCTGAGATTATTAGCGCATTTGATTGATCTCAGAATAAAGGAACCATATTAATAAAATACAATGGATGTGCTAGATGATGCATGATAAAAGCAGGTACGATTTCGTTCTCTCTCACCGGTATCTTGCCGAAACTGGTGCATAGACTGCAGGTCAATGATGTACGGCGATAGACGCGAGTCGACCTGGCCCAGTACCACGCTCCCGGCGCCGCGAGGGTCGCTGCGGATCACCGCCTCGATGTGATGGGACACCGCCGGGCTGTAGGGTCGCCAGCGCCCGTGCTCGTTCAGCCATTCCCAGACGACCACGGCCGAGGCTAACAACATCTCATACCTACACGAAGAAAAATAAAATCACGTCCACAATAATGACATCTGATAGTGTCTAGACTCAGTTAATTATTTTGCAACGACTAATTCCCGTGCACGGCACAGGTGCGTTTATAAGCAAGCGATGCATTTGACCACAAAGGGAATGTTATGCAGCACGCTGTGGCAAGCCGTGTTAACATTTATCCCTCCCTCTATACTAACTAGTATCTATTGTATGTTTCTGCTGCATGTTTTTTATTAGTAAACTAAAAATGACTAGTACATCTGTAATTTTCAGTAATAACATGCATACTACTTACTCCTTTGCTACTCGTTAATAGTACCTAATACTAGTATAACTGCCTACTCCAGTTTTACTAGACATTGGTACCTACTTAAGAGACACTCGTATCTATCTCAACTGTTAATAGAAATATATATTCCACCCCTCTAGTCACAATTGCTTTTTACTGGTCATATGTAACGACTAACCATTTAATCTTACTAATAAGTTTAAAATGTTACAAGTATCAGTTGGAATACACTAATTTGGTGTCTAATAAGTAGGTGTTCGTGTCTATTTAACAGACACAAGAAAACCCCTAACAGGTCCTAGCAACAACTGGAATAAGAACTAATTAGTGAATAGAAAGTCATATCTGAACCACAGATACCTGTAGAATTCAACAGCAAAAATATGCAATTTTCTATGAGTAAGCACGACTTTTCCCTTTTGGGATATAAACCAACAACAAAGGAAGTACTAGTAATATTTAAAAGAAACAGTTACGGTTAAATAGCTACTTACTAGTAATAAAAATTAAGAATTAGTAATAAAATCAACAGACAATAAATGTTAACACAGCTTGCCACAGAATGTTGTTACACGCAAGACATTTTAGGAACGCATTTTCTTCCACTGCATCCTTAAAAATGTCCATGCTTCGATACAGAAATCGGCTGGGTGGATCTTTAAATCTTTTCGCCATCATTAGTATTCAATCTCTTTAAATATAAAATGGTTGTGATGGTGGCTCAGTTACTTGTTTTATCTGTCAATTCTAATATGCTCACAACCCATATTTTCTAACTGAACGTGCGAGATGCAAGCACACTGCAAAGCAAAAGGCCCGTTTTCTCCAAAATGCGACGAATTAAGACATGCAAGCACTCACCAATAAGAGATCGTTCGTGTTTACTCGTTTGCATTCAAATCGTTGAAGGAGGTGGTAATTGCTTGGGCGAATCCATCTTAACTTGAGCAAAAAGTATATAACAATAGACCCAGGTTTTTTTTTTTCTCAGAGGAAAATGCTAATCGAATTATTACATTATTTTCCTTTTAAATACACAGTCGAGGCAACACGCAGTTCAGGATATCTTAAACGACATGACTCGTTTTATCTACTGCTATGTGAAGACATTTAAATCTTATTCTTATTCTAGTAAGGAATGTGCAGGATTCTTCGATTGCGTCTGTGGCCACGCCCACTGGGGGCTAAACTAACCAATGGCGTGGCGATTTCGACGCCCACTGGCGTTTAACCGACCAATGGTCTGCGCAGGAGTGCAACTTCTGACTCAAGTATCTCCTCCCAAAATCTTCACAAACGTACGCGCAATCGATGGTTTTCTACAGATATAAAATCTATAAATTCAGCGATTGCCATCGCATAGTATGAAATCAAAGTGATTTTTGTATTAGTGTTCTGTGTTTCAAGTGCCATCTATTGTCTTCGTGAAAGAAAAGGTAAGTGGAGATGCCGGGGATTGAACCCGGGACCTCATACATGCGAAGCATGCGCTCTACCACTGAGCTACATCCCCTCGCTGTGCAGAGTGCTGAAATCAAGTCTATAGTTATGAACAGTGTTGGGGGTAACTTATTACAAGTAACGCGAGTTACGTAATCAGATTACTTTTGTCAAGTAACGCATTACTTTTTTAATTTACAAGAAAATATCTGAGTTACTTTTTCAAAAAAGTAATGCCAGTTACTTTGTTTTCCCATTTATTGACCGACAGCTCTCCTGTTCCCATATTGGGAGACATCGGAAGTGCAGAGGAGTTGTGTGCGCTGTGTGAACATGATGTTACTGTAGTTCTAGACTAAATGTGAATGTGCATTAACTCATCCCACTCACAAAAAAACAGATGTAGTATTCATCAAAATGAATTAAAACTGTGAAATGCAAACTCAGAATATGACGCAAACCTGCAATAATTAAATATGTTAAACAACACAAATGTATCTAATCCCATTTTATTAACCAATATCTTTGCTGCTGACCTTTGCTGATCCAGTTCAACCATACTAATAAGCAAGAATGACTTTAGAGAAACTAACAATTGTGCTTTGTTTTTTTATTGCTGAAGAGTGTTTCTTCTCCTGCGTTCTACTGTACAGACGTGAATTTACTTTTCCTTCAGCCTGATGTTTATTCATTACACTTTTTGGTGTGAAAGGGCTTTTATATTTGCTATAAATAGAACTTCTTATGTTAAAAACAATCAAGTAACGCGAAAGTAACGCAAAAGTAATATAACGCATTACTTTCCATAAAAAGTAACGTGATTCGTTACTTTTTTAGGGAGTAATGCAATATTGTAATGCATTACTTTTAAAAGTAACTTTCCCCAACACTGGTTATGAAATGTGAAATGACCTATGCATCATGTTAATTTAATTACTTAAGCAATATCCCCAGGACTGTGGGTCTGTGATTGTACTTTAGACTTTAAAATGGCATAATTTAGTATCATCTGTATTTATTTATGACTTTAAAAACCTTTAAAAAAAACATTGTCTTAGTTAGCAAATATGCATCATCATCATAATCTTGGCCTAAGCCATGAAACCCTGTTGATAACCAACTATGATAAGAGATGTGGTTCATGGTGTGTAGCCTCAAAATGGTTGGTGGTTCGATGCCCTAATGTTACATCAGGGCAAATGTTACGTCCAGGTCACATTTGTGACCTTGGCTTAATTTTCTTTAAACAAAATATTATTTCTCATGATTTGATATGCTCTACACATGTTCTTGATGGGTTTTGTGAGACTGACCATCAGTGAGGCCATATGAAAACACTAGACAATTTTGACAGCCACTTTGACATGAAAATATTTTTCAATGGAAAAATATTTACGCCTCTTAAAAATGTTAACAAGTTTCAAAATGTATTTTCACACAGTCAGCATTTGCAGAAAAAAAACCCAACAGGAAGTGCATAAAACTAACAACTTACGGAAAATGGTGTGGAACCGTTTTACTGACTTTTAAAGTTAATCCTATAAAGCCTACTGTTTCATATTTTATACACAACTTTCTAAGGCTTCAAAAGTATCAACATGATCCAATTTTTTTTTCCTGAAAAACAATGTTGTGTACAATCTACTACAGGCCTTCTGTTGTCCAACTGAGAGTTTATAATTTTTTTAGCAAGTAAATGTCCTTTAGTATAATTGTATAAAAACATCCCCCTTCAGACTGTGGTAAACGTGCCTTTTTGCTTCGAAATCCTTACTGATATTTATAATGTAAATGTAATAATAATTAGCATCGTTAGTAATATTTCAAATATGATAGGAACATTTATTTATCCATCTCTCAATCATCATTGTATTGCATTGCATTATATGTTTTGCCCCCAAAATAGAAAACTACAGAGCTTGGAACATAAAACTAAGCATTTAAATACTATCTTACTATGACATATTATTGGAAGTTTTAGAGTAAAAACAGATGTTTACATGCATTTTATGTGAGTAGTCTAATATATTCTTATGAACATATCATTGATTTTCAGCCCAAACACATATGAAAACCTCTTTTAACATTTGTTTTAATGGTATGTCAATGACAATCAGTGTTGGGAAGGTTACTTTGGAAATGTAATAGGTTACAGATTACAAGTTACCCTACTTAAAATGTAATAAGTAGTGTAACTTTTCAATTACTTTATTAAAGTAATGTAACTGATTACGTTTGATTACTTTTCTACATTTTTAATGTTTTCAACTGTTTATCATTTTTAAACATGTAAACCAGGCAGGGTAAACTTTACAGTAGTACTCAACACTGATTACTGTCACACTTTCGAAATCCTTCATCACTTGAATTAAGATTGTATTTCAATTTTAAAGTAGACATTGGATGCAAAATTCACTTTTACATGGTGTTTGCATATAAATGTATCTTAGCAGTGTGTGGACACAACCACCCTACAATGATAAAAATCCATTCACTTCTTTTTTTTTTTTTTAATCCCCCAAAATCCTAAACAGTCTCAGAAAGGGTGTTGTTTTACACGACCACAGGAATTTTAACCGAAGTATGTTGCAGACCATTCATGAAGACCCTAAAGAATCATATCAACTTGTCCCCTTTGAATCAATGTCCCCTTTGAAGCACCGCCACCACAAAATCAGACTTACTTTGAGATCATTATGAGGTTAAATACATATTTAAAATCATAACAAGAAATATTTTATTAGCTATGATACTGTTTTTGAAATCAAATCTATACATAGCTATGACAGTAAACACTGGAATCTAACAATGCCTTGGAAAAAAACAGTTAATCTTTCAAAAATGAAGCATAGCTATACATAAACCCATATAGGAAATAAAAGAGTTATCGAATAAGCATGTTCTAAACTTCTGAAACATTGGTGTTTCATATTTTAGAGCAGTCACTGCAATTTATGAAATAAATCAATTAAATCTGTATGTGGGAGTGTGTGTGAAAAAAAGCAGATGTAACCCCCTTTGTAATCCTTAACATTTTCATAAGTAACTGTAATTTAATTACACATTTTTTCTCAGTAACTGTAACTGATTACAATTACTTTTATTTTGTAATTAAATTACGTAATTCCGTTACATGTAACTAGTTACTCCCCAACACTGATGACAATAAACTGTTAGTTAAAAGAAAAAACAGATTTTTCAGGCTTTACAGGGTTAAACGGACTCAAAGTTATAAAAAATGTTTCGTGCCACCCACTGGGCCAAGCCACTTTATTTCCCACTTATAAAAATTCAAAAACAATGTCTCTGAGCTTTTCATAAAGCAGTCAAGTCATTTCCATCTTTGTTTTCCTTAGACCAAATTGCACTACCAGTAAACGGCGTCAGATCTACAATCAATTCTAATTTCTCTTCATTCTTCACTTCTTGACTTTTATCCTCTTCTCCTGCTGCTGCCTCCTCCTTCTGTTTCTCCTTCTCTTCTTTCTCTTCCATCTGCATCTTTGCCCTCTCCCTCAGGTCAACGCTGGAATAGTCATCTGAAGAATCATCCCTGTCGTCATCATGCTCCTGTTGTCCCCCCTCCTCCGTGTAACTGTCATTCTGTTTGTCACGACCTTCACCCTCCTCGTCCTCTTTGTCATTATCTCCTATGTTCTCCTCGTCATCATGCCGCTGAGGCCAAATGCGGACACCAAGTCTGTTTTCCACAACCCCGACTCCTTGTCTCAATCGATCCCATAGGCCGCCAGGGGCCAAGACTATGCGCTGGACGGTGTACTGTCCATTTGTGTCTGCGTTAAGTTTTTTATAAAAGTACAGCAGAGTGTAACTGTCATTCTGTTTGTCACGACCTTCACCCTCCTCGTCCTCTTTGTCATTATCTCCTATGTTCTCCTCGTCATCATGCCGCTGAGGCCAAATGCGGACACCAAGTCTGTTTTCCACAACCCCGACTCCTTGTCTCAATCGATCCCGTAGGCCGCCAGGGGCCAAGACTATGCGCTGGACGGTGTACTGTCCATTTGTGTCTGCATTAAGTTTTTTATAAAAGTACAGCAGAGCCAGAACAAGTATGATCCAAATGAAGAGGAGGGCAAGGACAGTTGCGGTGTTGTCCTTATTCATATTTTGCTTCATGATGACTAAAGAGAGTGCAATGAGAAACACACAGGGACTTATTAATGCAATAATTGAATTAAGTGACACATTCCAAATGATACATTTAATAAAATGATAAAACAATTTTAGAAATCCAAATAATACTTTTATTCAAATTATACTTGATTTTGATTACAATATACAAGTAAAAACAACATTTCTGGACACAGTACACTGTAAAAAAAATATTTTTTATGAACATGTAAATAAAGATTATTGGAATAATTTAGGAAGAAAATACAATTTCAGTCTTTCTATTTCAAAATTTCAAATTTAATATGTTACTTGCATTTCTTTGTAATTATTTGTGAATTTACTAGCAATTTCTGAGTGAAAATATGTCTACACCAATGTTTTTCAGTGTACATGAATACATAGCAATACACAATGTCTTCATCAATGTTATTTTTTTTTAATATTAAGTTTTTAATTTTGTATTTTCCATTTTCATTTTAAGTTTTAGTAATGTTTGTGTGTTTTTGTCAGTTTAATTAGTTACTGATTTTTTGTTCAAATATGTCTATATAGTTTTTAATTCATTTTTATTTCAGTTTTAGTTTGAATTATTTTAGTACATCACTAAATGAAAATGAGAAATGTGTTTTATTGAACATTTGAAATATGTTATTTTATTTTAATTGACATTTATTTTATTTCAAGTAACATTTTTTTTATGTTTGTAGTTTTAGTTTAGTTAAGGTGGTACCCATTTACAAGGTACTAATATGTATACTATACCACATACTTTTATTACTTTATTTTATTTATTTAGTCATTTATCAGACGCTTTTATCCAAAGCGACTTACAAATGAGGACAACAGAAGCAATCAATTGTAACAACTAAAAACAGATCCAAAACTAAAAGCTAAAACTTTATAAATACTACCTATACACATTTTAAAAATAAAGAGATTAAATAAAAATGACAAATGCATACAACAAAATTTCAAAACTTAACATATAAATGAAAAACAAAAAATAAAGCTAAAAACAATTCAAAATATTAAAGAACAAAAGGTATAAGAGTATAATAATGATTCTAACATAACACTAAGCCAAACACCAAAAAAAAACCAACTACATATGTGTATGTACAACCACACACACATACATATATACATACACATTTATAAATTCAATATATATATTATTTCATTTCCATTTAGTTTGTTGAAGTATTAAAATAACTCAAATTAAATAAAACTAAAACTTAATAAAAGGCCGATACAGACATAATAAATGTAGACATAATTTAACTAAAATTAAAATAAATAACAAATACAAATAAGAGAGAGAGAGAGAGATACCGCACGCAATTAAGAACATGATGACAACTTTGATTTTGATGTAAAATATAAATTCTAAACCCTTTCTCAATATTTATTTATTATGTCATAATTTTTAAATGTATTTAATGGATATTCAAATTTAAAGCAGTTTAGTGGGTAATGTTGAGGTAAATGTAATAAAGAAATATGCATAAGAATTCAAAAAATAATACATTTGGCTCGAATTTTAGAACGATCATCTGATCTTGAAACTTGGAATTGACTATATGCGCACATTTTATAGTCAAACCAATATTTCAAAAGAGAGCATGTGCAAAATATCTTATATATAGAGTCCGCACAGGAAGAGTTGAGTGGAACATAGTTTCCTTTTGCTAGAGATTGTGTGATGAAGCGCAAGTCTCTCTTAGACCACATCCTGTTGTAAATGCTGAGTTTAAAGATGCTATGAACCATGAAAACAAGAATGCTTCACTGCTTGTGCAGTGCAGAGATACAGTACACAATGCAACGATATGATATCTGTGTTTGTTACACAACACCACAAAAGTTGCAATTATATCGTGACATATTGTTTTTTTTAAATACCATTTGAACGTTTTCGACTCAAGTTACAAGTTATATGTGAGAAGGGCCACAGAGTCGAGATGCAGGCAAAATTTGGTTCAAGAAAAAATATTTTTCTCAATCATAGCAGGTCAAGTATCCCTAAATCAGTTTTTAACATCACTGCACATGCCATTTTAGTTGTAGAAATTTAGTTTAGCCTTGATTAACCTGAACTACTTCTTAGTTTCCAGATTAGCCAGGAAATGTGCACACTTACAGTAGAAATCGCTGTCTAGCACTTAGCTAGTACACCTGCGTGTCTAAAATTAGCACTAAACATTTGTTTTGACCTCATCCACAGGCCTGATGCTTGTAACGTGATGAATAATAAAAGCGAATGATATACAGTAGAAATGGGTGAATGTCATTTATTAAAAAGAACAGATTAAGTCAGCACTTAAGTTTTAAGTAAATGGATACTTAGATAATTTACAACATATACAACTGATAAAGCTAGACTTAAAATCATTCACAGAGGAGGATGAGTCGACCCTCGGTTTGAGTCATCCCTGATTGTAGTGCCCTTGATTAAGACTAACAAATACAAAAACAACACCATCTAAGCCTATCAACATCACATCATTCTACTATTATTTTTCAGATTCAATCAAACAGGAATGAAGCACAATTATTCATCGAGGTACAGGATGAATCTCAACAAACCTGTCAAGAACATGTCCAGGCCACCCCAAATCCAAGGAAAAAATATGAAAATGTTATATGTTGTTATATTATATAATAAAAGAATAATAATTCTATTTTGAAAAAAAGAAAATCAAGAGTAATTCGTTTTTTTTTAAATGACAATCATGACATTTCTATGACAATTAAGCACATTTTGCATTACCATAATGTAAAACTATTCTCATTTATATATCATAGTGGTATTTGTTTTACCTTAAATTTGGTTTAAATGTAGAAAAATTTTTTTTTTTTTACTGCAGTATGGTAAAATGATTATTGTCTTGCAGTAATGGGAATATAATAAAAAAAATCAACTAATCCTGAAAAAATATGAATTAACAAAAGATCTGAAGTAAAATTTTGATTGCAATATACAGAATTCACTTAAAACATGTCCAAATACATGTAAAAAAAAAAAAAATTATAGATTTGATTTTGGTGTGAAATGGACATCTTTTCATTCTACAAGCTCTGCACTATTATTTTCATTACCAAAACTCTTGCTCTAATGTTTTTTCGTTATATTGATAGCTCACAAATTCCTTCAACACCAAGTACAGTTTCTATCACATGCTACTCACGTATCCACATATTAAACTCTAAAAACATCCAAAAATCAATGCTACATGTGTTAAGACATACAAATGGAAGAGAGGAGCTGTTGAGGGCAGCTAAACCCAAGAACAGTGCTAGTCAATGTACTTATGTTGATAAACACCATTGAACTTTAGTGAAAAAAAAAGGAATAAATTCAGCATGTTGGATTATTACATTTCCTGAAGGTTTCAAGATTCAAACTACTTTCATTAAGTAGAAGCGTTTATAAATGCCGTTTTAATGCAGGCTACAAGAGATTATCAAGTCTGCTTTTTATTTAAAGTTTGCATGTTTATGCAAATAGTGACCCAACCAAATTTAGACTTCAAAGTCTGTAGTTAGCAGTAGTGAGTACCTGATGTAACAGCCCTATTAAAAGCACAAAATAAGCAGCATTTAGAATATTGAATTTCAGTGCATTAAAAACCAAAGTATACTGATAAAGCTCAAATCTCAATTACTTCTTTGTATCTCTATGCCACAGTAATGGAACTACATTTCCCATAACCCTTCAGTGAAGCTTTCTGAATCTGGGTAAGGCTACGTGTTGTGATATGTTTGTAGTTTCCTTCACACTTCTCCATCCTCAAAACGGGCAAGCTGCCTTTCCAGGACGTCGATCCTGTGACCCTGAGCCAGAACCAGAGCACGCAACGCCCGAATCTCCGTCAGGACATCAGAAAGTTGGTCCTCCTATGCAAGAAAGAAAACATTTGGGCTTTAATATTAGGCATAAAAATTAACATTTAGGCTTAATAACATAAACAGGCACGCGTCAGTTAAACTGCTCAAAAGTATGGAAGCCCGTTTCCACCACAAAAAAACAAACAAAAAAACGTATCTTACTTAATTAGTAGTCTTGCTTTTTCTGAACTCAGAATTACGAGATATAAACTCGCAATTCTGAAAAAAGAGATGTTAACTTGCAATTGCAAAATATAAATTTGCAATTCTGATAAGAAAATTCAGAATTGTGAGATAAAAAGTCACAATTACCTTTTTTTGTTTTGACATTCCGTGGCGGGAAAAAAAAAACAAATTGCGAGATATAAACTAAAAATTGTGAGATGTAAACTCTGAATTTTGAGAATCCTGAGTATACATCTCACAATTCTGTCTTTTTTTCCCTCAGAACCACGAGTTCATATCTCACAATGCTGTTTATATATCTCACAATTCTGACTTTTTCTCAGAATTGTGAGAAATAAAAGTCCAAACTGTGAGGTAGTCACAGTTACTTTTTTATTATTTTGTGGCAGAAATGGCCTTCCATACAAAAGTGACAGTAAAGACGGCTTTCCCATCACAGAAATAAATTGCATATATATATACATACATAACATACATACATAGTATATATATATATATATATATATATATATGTGTGTGTGGTGTGTGTATATATATATATATATATATATATATATTATAAAATGTCAACTTGTCATTCACCTCTTTCTTTACTCTCTCTATCCCTCCATCTACATCCCCTCTTCCTTCTCTGTGGCCCAACCCCTCGCTCTCCATCTCAACTGCCATAGGGTTTGGTGGCGCAGTAGTGCTGGTGGGACTAGTGTTGGTCTGAGAGAGCAGCTTGGGTCGACCCCGGAGCGTGCCACATTTGGATGGAGGGGCCGTGTAGCCCCCACTGAGGGAAACAAGGATTGGAGGAGCGTCCTGTCCTGCTATCCAATCTTCTGCCAGTAGAGCGGGTTCTAATCCCGCCGTATCCGGGTAAAGATCCCCTTGAAACAGGTCAGACTGATTGTGGGTGGAAAAAAAAAGATCCATTTAGACAGAGGATGCAGTTGGATAAATACACCTTGGCCAGTTTAGACGCCATATTGAATTTAACACAGATGAAAACGAGGCTATGAGGGACAGAATGGCACGCACTGTATAAAAGTCCTAGATCATGCCATTTTCTCAAAACCTTTAAAAACTGTTTTACAGAGTTTTGTCTGCTTAAAAGTTTTTTTTTTTTTCAAAAGATGTTTCATCAGCTGAACAATTGCTATGTTGTTAAACAACAATACAATCTATTGAACGCACTGTACTTCTGTCCCTCACAGCCTCGATTTCATTCCTGTCAAAACTTGTCAAAACCCTGACTGAGGTCTATATGCGAGTAGTTTGCTAAGGGGCAGTTGAAAAGATTTTCTTACTTCCTCTTTCACAAAGGCTCCAAAAATACAGCAGTGCGGCATTACCCCGAATACAAAAAATACCTGCAATATGCTAATTCCAGCAAATTCATGTAAGTTGCCCATTTTATTTCTGTTTTTCTTTCAGTTCACCCAAAAATGGAAAATCTGTCATAATTTTCTCATCCTCATGTCATTCCAAAGCCGTAAGACTTTTTTTCTTATGAGTAAATGATGACAGAATTTTCATTTTTGAGTGAATTATCCCTTTAAAGAGTGTGAAGTGAGGGAAGTATGACGTTTGTTTATTTTTACAAACTGAGCAAATTAATTTTCTGTGGCAATTAATTTGTGACAGCATCTGTAAATTTCCATCATGATTTTTTTACACTTTTTTTATTGTGCAGTTTTTGTCAAGGTTCAACTTTCAGTCATTTTCAAAAGCGATTTCTACTCTGAAGTATCAGGATAACTTAATAATTGAAGTAATGGAGCATCTGATGGGGAAAATGGTATAAATTTAATATTTTTCAAATATCAGCCAGCAAATTTGGGTCTGTCCAATGTTTTGTTTTGAAACATATGATGTCATTCCTCAATATGTCAACATGAGTCAATATGAGCATTTCATCACCATCTGAACATATTTTTGGAACAAACTGGAGGCAATATGGCTGATAGCTGCCTTCCAACAAGGGGAGACCCAAGCAAGAGAGCATTTACAATATGGTATTTTTCAGTGAACGTCCTGTCTCAGTCTAATCTTGCAAAGCATTTAAAACAGAAAATCAGAACCAAAGGTCTTGTAGATAATTGTTTCACAGTCTGGATATGGATCTTTGCTTGTTTGCAATGCGAGGGTAAATAAAGAACTGATGTTTTAATAAGTAAAAGCGTTTTCTTTACTCAGAAACACTATGTCTATAAAGGCTAATGCCCTCTAGTTGTAGCCAGTTTACTTTTGTACGTTTTAAATATCCTGTGCATAGAGGTCCATCTTTTATATCATGAGATTTTGGCCAAATGTATTACAGGGTTTCTGCAGGATTTTTAAGCTCAAATTTAAGACTTCTTAAGACCTGCACAAATAAAATGAATACCATGAGCGGGGTAGGGCAACGTCTATGGTAACATATTAAACTGTAAAAAGCATGATATACAGTTCAGATACAAGTTTTTACAAAAACAAAGTTTTATAAAATGATACACTTCACATTTCAGCCTTTAAACCATTTTTAATAAAATGGATGAGTCAAAAGTATTAATTATTATATTAATTTAAACAATGATTATCAATAAATTATTATATTACTTAACATATAAACACATTTTACTGTTTAGATTTTTATAATGCATTATCTTCTTATCGATCCACTAGTTGACATTTACAGCTCTGCGTGTTTGCAGGGTAAAAACATGGGTCGATTTTCACATTGGTCTGAACAAAAACAACCCCAATACTGTGTTCCTGCAATACCAGAGGCTGCAGTTTCAGGACCGCAGTTCTCTTAGGACCCTTTTTTTTCTTCAAATCAAATCAAAGTTTATTTATAGAGCACTTTTTTAAAACAACAATTGTTTTCCAAAGTGCTGTACAAGCATAATCAAAGTAAAACAATTTTACACATAACAAAAGCAACAAACAATAACAATAACCGAATACAAAAAAACTAAAAAGCTGTGCAAAACAGTTAATTGTGCTGCTGGATGTTGTAAACTAGTATTCAAATTATTTAACATTTATTTATGTACCAATAAACTCACTAATTTGTACCGCATAGGCTACATACAAAAAAAAAAAAATTATAAAAAAACAAACAATAGGGTCCTAGAAATGCGGTCCTAAAATTGTAGCCTCCATTATTGCAGGAATACCCTACTCCAATAAAACAGGCTTATTGAAAATGCACATTCATTCTCTGCCAGCAGGAGGTGCTTTTGGAACAGCAGAAATATAGCAGTTTCCCCGGTAACGTCAGAACACAAATCAGCACCGGACTTTGAAACATGCAGAGCTCACGTTTATTTAATGAAATAATAGTTTAATCGTCACATTCAGCCATATCGCAATTCTGGTCTTTCCGTCCCCAAATTTAAGAGCTCCTGAAATCATAATTAAGACTTTCTTGTACAATTTAAGACTTTTTATGGCCTTAAATTTGATACAACTAAATTTAAGACTTTTTAAGGACCCGCAGAAACCCTGTATTAAACAACAAGAAAATCTGAGCTCCCATATAGCTACAATAAACGTCATAACCTGTAAATTGATGAAAATGTAATGCGATGCACATACTGAGCATGATTTTCATAAAATGTTAAGTGCAAGGGTCTGATCATATATAAAGCCACAATACCAATTCTGATGACACAGTGTTTAATTAAATATATTATATATATTAATTAATTTAGGGTCTGATCTAATTGGCGCCCTTTGTTTAGTCACGAGGCATTAAACGTCGGCGATAATCGCGCGCGATATTCGTCCCGGTGTGAACAAGCCTTAATTATTTAAAAAAACAAAAAAAAACAAAAAAAAATGTTTCCCCCTTTCTATCTTTTTTTGTTGTTGCTATATTTCAGTGCTTAGTGGTGTGCCGTGGGATTTTTTACTTATTAAAACTGTGCCGCGGCAGAAAAAAAGATTGGGAAACACTGATGACGAAATAGAATGACTGAAATATTAGTTGTCAGACGTTACTTAATAACTTTCCTTTCTGACTCGCTTAAACCCACAAAATTCAGAACTGAATGAGTGGTCGCTCTGACATGCAGACTGAACTTACCTTCCGCGGCACAGTCATAGATATGGGCTCAACCTTCCTCTCGTGCAGTTTGTAGAACCTGATGGAATAAAATGAAGAATAATGGAGATAAATGCAAGCACCTGAGAGATGCGATTTAAGAATCAGTGCAGATGTGAACTAATCAGATCTTCTTTCTCCACAATAAAAATGAAAGCGAAAGATTTTTAGCGAATAACACTTACTTCAGTTTGTTTCTCACACAAAGCTACTGTACAGCTTCAAAACATTTGGAATTATATTGCATGAGTGGTATAAACTACTTTTATGGTTCTTTTTGTCATTTTTGAAGCTTGAAAGCATCTTGTTAGTATATGCCTATGTTGTATGGAAGAGAATATCCGCATAAAGTGTGGGGTCTTGTAAGATTTTTTCTCTGTTAGGAAAGAAATTGATACTTTTATTCAGCAAGCATGCATTCATTTATGAAAAAGTAACAATAAAGACATTTAAAATGTTATTTCTATTTTTATTTAAAATATATATAATGAATATTATATTAAATTATGAATAATCAATTATTCTTTAGCACCAAATCAGCAAATATTAGAATGCTTTTTGAAGGATCATGTGACACTAAAGACTGGAGTAATGGCTGCTGAAAATTATTTATAATTTAAAGTTTAATATATTTTAAAATAAAAAACTGTTATTTTAAATTGTAATAATATGTCAGAGAATTAATGTTTTACAGTATCTTTGATTAATAAAAATGCAGTCTTGGTGAGCCTTTTTCAAAAACATAAAAAATGTAATTAAATATTGTATTTAAAAACACACACAAAAAAATCAACTTTTAAAGTAGTAATATACTATATGTATGTTGTAAAGTGAATATTCTTCAGTTTGTTTTTTTTGTTTTTGGTGTGTTCCATGGAAGAAAGAATGGAATCACATGCAGGTGAGAAAATATTTTCATTTTCCTTTTTTGTGAACCATTCTTTAACTTCCCATTTGCTCAGTTTTATATTTCTTAGTCAAGCACTCCGGCCAAATAACCTGTCAAACAGAACAAACAACTTTTGCACTAAGCAAAAGACTGAAAATGGAGTTGCCACTCACATGTTTTCAGGGCATTCATTAAGGCAAATTAAATGCAATCAAATCCACACCAAAATGGGATTAAATGGAAAGAATCACAAAATCAAGCAATGACAAATATGATTACACTGTCTTAAAGTAACACACTAGTTCAGTTCACACCTTGCTATTTCACACTTGTTGACATCTACTCCTCGTTTGCTTAGGAAACCAGCACCTCTCTGCGGCTCCTTACTGCTGTACAGACTCAGGAAATGAATATACGGTGACTCATCTGTCACCTCAAAGTAACGAATAGTACAATCCCCCTGTGAGAGAGAGACAGTTGTGTTAGAGCTCATTGACAACATTGAATTTAATCAATTATCGGTTATACTTTTATTACACATGCCTATGAGAAACAAGTACCCTGGTATATACAGTGGATTTTAGCAAATGGCTGCAATATAACAAAGAGTGAAAAATTTAAGGGGGTCTGAATACTTTCTGTACCCACTGTATCAAAGTACCACGGTATTCAAATCTAATACCATCACTGTGCCATTTACCACCACTTCATTCTTGCATATTCAAAATCTCATACAAAAAAGATAAAAATTTGGGGTCAGTAAGACTTTTTTTTTTTTTAAAGAAATTAATAATTTTATTCATTAAGGATGCATTAAATTTGATCAAAAGTGAGTAAATCACAAGTCAATTTCAAATAAATGCTGTTCTTTTGTTATTAATAAAAGAATCCTGGAAAAATGTATCACAGTTTCCACAAAAATATTATGCAGCACAACTGTTTTCAATATTTAGAATAATAAGAAATGCTGAATGATCATGTGACACTGAAGACTGGAATAATGGTTGCTAAAAATTCAGCTTCAACATTATAGTAATAAATTATATTTTAAAGGGTTAGTTCACCCAATTTATGAAAAATTAGCCCATAAATTACTCACCCTCAAGTCATCCTAGGCGTACACCATCTGCTGTCAGAGAGTGAAAGTGCACTTTCATCCAGCGTGTCTCTCACATGTTCCGGCATGTGCTTCTCGTCCGCGCTTGTTTACATCAGAGTGCACACGCGTCTTTCACGCAGCATACAGCTGTGTCGTGCATTTTGACCAGTTGATGGGAAAAGTATTCTTAAAATGCATTCAAAATTCGGAATAATTTGTAATATATAATTATTCACGGTATTTAGAAGTGCCCATGATAACAATATTGTGCATATTCATTACCGTGATATATCGCATTACCGAATACCGGCACAAGTCTAGAAGAAAGTCGTATACACCTAGGATGACTTGAGGGTGAGTAATTTATGGGCTAATTTTCATTTTTGGGTGAACTAAAATATATTACAATAGAAAAGTTACTTCACATTGTAATAATATTTCACAACAATACAGTTTTACTGTATTTTGATCAAATAAACGAAGCCTCAGTGAGTTTTTAACAAAAATCTTACTGACTCCAAACTTTTAAACGGTAGTGCACTGTAAAAAATGACCGTGAATTTAACGGTAAAAGACTGTAAAAATGCTACAGTAAAAACCTGTTAAATGGTTAACGGTAAATTCCCCTACTATATACGGTGAAAAACTGTATTGGACATTACATGTATTGGACATTAATTTTACGGTAGTATACCGTTTTTGGAAGTGAAAAAGACCGTATAATTTACAGTGAATAACCGTAAATTGACATTCCCAGAATTCCCTGCGTTACATTTCAAATTTGATGTTTTTTTTGTTGAAATAACTGTTTCTTCTTAGTTTTTCTTATCAGTTTTGTGTATTAGGGTTGTGTGTTACACCTAATGTTGTTAAATGAATGTTTATTGCATTATTTCAGTTTCATGTGTGTTACCATGATGGTGTTTAGTGTCTGTGTGAATGACACTGTGCACCTTCTATATATGTTATTATTTAAAAGCTGCTTGTGATGGGCTTTGGTTCATCATGTGACTTTCTCATCACCACCTGCATTTGGTGGTTATCAGTGTATTACAAAGGTGCAAAACAGATTTCAGTACTTCAATAGGTTGGTATATTAACATTATATCAGTTAATGAAAATACGGTATTCACCTGTAAATTTAAGGTAAAACCGTAAAACCTAAAACGTTGCTACTGTATTTTTTACGGTAAAATTCCGGCAACCACAGCTACCGTTTGTTTACCGTAAATTTTATGGATTTTTTTTTACAGTGTGTATTTTTGTTTACTGTATGTGAATAAGGAAACCTACGCAGGCAGTGAGTATGTTTACATGTACAACAATACTCCGATTTTAATACGATTAAGACAATACTCTGATTAAGAATCTACCATGTAAACAGAGAATTTTGATTACCTTAATCCGTCTAAAGTCATATTCGAAGTAAACAGAAATCGAATTAAGACATGTGGAGTATTCCTATTTTAGTCGCATTACTGAAGTGCAGTATAGACATGTAAACACCTTAATCACATTATTACCATCGTGTAGGACGTTTCGTTGCATTTTGCGACAGGATACACACATGGCAGTGCTCAACCGTTTGACGGCAAACAAAAAAACGGCTTCAACAACGCCGTCGTCTGTTTGCATGTATAGCATGACAAATAATTAACTGCACTTGAAGCTTTCATAAAATTAAAAATGAAACACCCAAAACTGTACATGGCATCATCACGAAGACGAACTATATGTTTATACGTGAAATTCCGGAG
>NW_015557451.1:575674-595197 GCF_001515605.1 Sinocyclocheilus anshuiensis | reverse complement strand
GTAGGACGACACACGGCAGTGGTCAACCGTTTGACGGCAAATAAAGAGCTTCAACACCGCCATCGTCTGTATGCGCGTACAAATAATTAACTGCACTTGAAGCTTTCATAAAATTAAAAATGAAACACCCAAAACTGTACATGGCATCATCACGAAGACGAACTATATGTTTATACGTGAAATTCCGGAGGGGACGTCGGATGGCGTCACGTGGGACGTAATGACGTGTGCCATTAATCGAACTATGTACTATAACATGTAAAACGGGAACATGAAAGGAATATTCTAAAAGCAACTCATGTAAACACCATAATCATAATATTGGCTTATTTAGAATAAGGTAAATAATTAGATTACTGATGTCCATGTAAACGTAGTCAGTGATTGTGCCAGACAGGTTTTCTGTAAACAGCATGTTTCAGTGTAAGTTCATATCTCTGTTGCTGGTGAAACCTGTCGTGCAGCAGTTAAGATGTGATAGGGCAGTGGTTCTCAATTCCAGTCCTCGCATACCACCGATCTGCACATTTTGCATGTCTCTCTTATTTAACACACCTTATTCAGATAACCAGCTCGTTAGAAAAGAGCTCCATGCATGAACTGTGTTCCGATTGACACGGTCCCTACACAGTGTTCACTGCTCTCTACTCCCTGAGCACAGGAAATCCGTTGAAGTTTACTTCACTTCGGAACATTCATCCACGGATTTGCGCTACGCCACAGCCAGGGTACTCATGGTCGAATAGAATAAATGTCTGAAGTGATAAGAGATACATAGAAAATGTGCAGAGGGGTGGTACGAGGACTGGTATTGAGAACCACTGTGATAGGGTAAAGCTGGGTAATCCTACCTTGCCGCACAAGTAAACCATGTTGGTGTCTGGGTCATAGAACGGAAGCAGAACTCCGTTACTGGTGTCCATTTCCTGAGTAACCACTGGCTCAGAAAGATCTCTCTGAAATACAAAGAATGACAGCGGTAGTCACATACTGACTAGGTTATCAAAACATAAAGTACTATTTCATGCTCAGTAACTGCTCCAGACAGGCAACATCTCAGGGCTCGCAAAATTGCTAGCCCGACGTCCCGGGGCTATAGTGTTTTCCCGACGGGCTATTTTGAATACAGGGATCCCGCGGGTACTTAAAAAAACTCTTCAATTTAGTTGTATCAAATTTAAGGCCATAAAAGTCTTGAATACTTTACATGGTATAAGAAAAGTCTTAATTATAATTTCAAAAGGTCTTAAATTTGGGGACAGAAAGACAATTGCGATATAGCTTAATGTGGCAGGTGTTTTTTTATATGAATGTATGAAACGACTGTCTTCAGAAAAGTTTAAATTTTCAACTTTTTTAAATAAGTTATACAAGATTCAACTCATGTTTTTAAGTCAGTTTATTGTAATTTAAGGTGAAATGACTTATACAGCTAAACTGACTACCTTAAAAATTTAAGGGAGCAACTTTTTTTTTTTTACAATGCAGATTCGTGATTTGCATTTTCAATAAGTCCGTCTGCTGTTTTTGTTCAGAACAATGCGAAAATCGACCCATATTTTTACACAGCAAACACGCAGTTGTAAATGTGAAAAAAGCTAATGTGCCTTCTACAAATCTAAACAATTAAGACACTAATATATATACATTTTTGTTTTAAATATAATAATGTATACGTTTGACTCATCCCTTTTCTTAAAGGGATCCCTTTTGGTTTAAAGGCTGAAATGTGATGTTTATCATTTTATAAATAGAGTTTTTATTTTTGTGAAAACCTGTATGTGAACTGTAAATCATGTAATTTTACAGTTTAAGATGTTACCATAGACATTGCCCTACCCTGCTCATACGTTGTTAATTTTATTTGTGCAGGTCTTAAAAAGGGTCATAGGGTCACTTTCTATTTGGGCTAGTTAAATTCATTTCGGGCTACCAAAATCTGAAGCCCTGCATCTGATAGACCTATATTAGAAAGAATTATATTGATTGACTGATTCTCTATATTGATAATTTTATGTCAACTACGATCATTTGTGAGTCTCTGATTATTCATGTGTCCTGAAGCTACTAAACTGAGGGAGTTTGAGCACATGTTTGCACTTCCACAAAATAAAAACTAGAAAATGCAAGCTTGTCAAGACACATTTGAATGTTGACTTGACAGAACTTTGTCTGAAAGTTGAAAAAGTCTTGACATTTTAAGGTTACCTGGGCCTTCTGAAGTTTAATACTTTAGCAATTTGAATAGTAATTTGAAGTCTGAAGGTTACATGAGCCTTGCACTTGCATTACTAAGCCATTGCTAAAGTTTTCTGAGTGGTTGGCAATTGCTAAGTGGTGGTATTTCGGGCATTACAAGTGGTTGCTAAGGTT
The DNA here is from genome assembly GCF_001515605.1 of Sinocyclocheilus anshuiensis. Taxonomy (NCBI): domain Eukaryota; kingdom Metazoa; phylum Chordata; class Actinopteri; order Cypriniformes; family Cyprinidae; genus Sinocyclocheilus; species Sinocyclocheilus anshuiensis. The sequence continues at coordinate 592,824 of NW_015557451.1, read as the reverse complement.
GTTGCTAGGGTGTTCTGGACGAACTTGGTCATTATTATGATATTAGCAGTTGCTAAGGCATTCTGGGGGGTTGCTAGACAGTAGCTTGAGTGCTGAGAGTGGATGCTAGGGCATGATTACTCAGATGGTTGCTAGGGTGTTCTGCGAGATTGCTAAGTGGAATTTAAATTGAATATTGGTAGCAAACTGGAATTCATAGTCAAAGTTTTCATTGACGGAAGTACAATTAAATGGAATAAAATTAAAATAAATCCATTTGACTGTTCTAAGTGGTATTGTTTATAAAATACACTATGGTTCAAAACTTTGGGATTGGTGAGTAGAAAGATCAATCAAGTTTCTATTAACAGATTAATGCTTCACCTCAGAGTCTCTAAAGGATAATTCCTGCTGACCAAACAAAAGAGGACCAACCATTTTCCTCTACAAAACGTTCTTACCGTGTCCCAGAGGGCAAGCTGTCTCTCGCTCATGCGACTGAAGCCGGTTGTCAGGATTTTCCCATCAGCCAGAAACACGGCCCTCATCGGCCTGGTGCCCTCATGAGCCTTCTCACGCACCTAAATGTGAGATGATGTCAAACAACAAAAAAATCACATATCTGTGCAAAAACACTGACTTTAAGGTCATTTACAGATTCCTAAGTGATCTGATGCAGAAGAAAAGGACAGCTGCAAAGCCTAAACTAACTGGAAACTTTTATGTTTAGAGGCAGCCACAAAATGTATTTTTTCAAATTGATTTAAAGTATTAATTCACTAATATTATATTCATACACAATTCCACAAGTCTGTCATATCTCAAACAGAACTGCAGTGACATGTGGCAGACCAGTAATGCTAATCTTCCAATGAATATGAATGCTTTCAATTGATTAAAACAATTAATTATTGAGATCACATTCTATTTTGATCGATTTCCCCTCAGCTGATTCCTTGGAAATCCACACACGCTAAAAGCTCATCGTGGACACGTCCCACCTAGGACAAAACAGCTGCTGCTCTCATGTAGACGCCTGAGATCACTAACAGCAGAAACATCCAGATTAAAGAGCGGATTCTGTCCAGCAGCTGTCAGGCCACTCAATAAACATTCTTAGAATAATCCTGTTAGTCCTCAGGTGCACTTAATGTCCATGTTTACATTGTACACCTGTTTCATCTTGGCCTAAGGAATATTCAAACTACTACACTAAAATCTGCTGTACCTAGAATGATTTCTGAAGGATCATGTGACACTGGAGCCTGGAGTAATGATGCTGAAAATTCATCTTCACATCACAGGAATAAATTACATTTTAAAATATATTACAATAGAAAACAGTTCTTTTAAATATAAATAATATTTCATAGTATTACAGCTTTAACTGCATTTTTTTTAAATAAATCAAATAAATACAGCCTTGGTGAGCATGAGAGACCTTTTTCCGAAATATTTTGAAAATCTAACGCCAAACTTGTGAATGGTACTGTATCTGTCTGTGTATTTCTTCACAAAGCCCCGGTTGGGAAACCCTGATGCAGAAACTTAAGGATTCAGAAACGAACCGGCTGACCTTAAGAACTGTTCCACGCCGGGGATCAATGACTCGTAAGGCTTTGTCTTTACAGGTGGTGCACAGGATGCTGCCCTCACGGTTCCAGCTCACGCTGTATATCAGGTCTGGATGTGCATCACTCAGCTGGTACACCACCTCCCCGGTGCCCACATCCCACACACACAGGACATTATCACATCCTAGAACACGGGCAAGCAAGATCAAAGATGGTCAAAAGGTCAGCAAAAAAAAACATTTGGCCAGTTTAAGAGCTAAGATTTGCATCTCAGATATTTACATGCCAATGCAAATCAATCCAAAGCCACCTTACTTTGTCTGGTCGTGCACAAGCCTTTAAATCAATCTGTGCATCAAACGGTTCAGTTTTAGATCAGAGATTTATTTATGTTACTTCTTTACATGTAGGTGTGTAGACATCTGAGATCAGCTTATTTATTTTTAATCGATTGACAGCTCTATTGTCTTTTCACTTTGAAGGTGCACAAAGCCATCAAACAAGTCCAACATCCAAACTTAGGGCTTGATAAACGATTTAAGTCACCAGAATTAGAGCACACGCCAAAAATAGAGTGTGCCAGAACAGACTTAATCCAAGCACTGTGAGCCGGCAAAGTATATACAGTATATACACAAAGGAAGAGCTTACCTGCAGTCAACAGGATATTGAGAGCAGAAGGGTGCCAGGCCAGGATGCCCACTCTTTTACTGTGGCCCTCAAGAGTCACAACAGCTTCAGACATGGGAGATGTAAGACCTCCGTCAGGAATCTGCCAAATCTGTTATGCAAAAATACGGCACATGTCTTTTTAGATACACGAGTTGATCTTCAGTGTCACAGGATCCTTCAGAAATCATTCTAATATGCTGATTTGGTGCTCAAGAAACATTTCTTATTATTATCAATGTTGAAAACAATTGGGCTGCTTCATATTTCTTGTGGAAATTGTGATATTTAGGCCTACCCAACTGCTAAAACACTCACATTCAACAAAACTAACATTATGCACCATGTGAAGCCCCAGTGGTGCTATATTAATGCAATAAATAGTTATAATAAATAGTAACTGACGTGTATGTTTTGTTAAAGGGAATGAAACAAACCTTGACAGTGCAGTCCTCTGAGGCACTGGCAATAACATTGTCATCATGTGGGCACCACTGCACATCCAGAACTGGAGCGGCGTGACCGCACACGGTCGGGGTGTTCTGGTCCACTCGACCGCTCTAGTGGTAAGAGACACAGAAACTATGTGAGCAGAACCAGTTTGATTATAAATGATGTAAAATGCCAATTATAAATCCTTAGGGCATATTTAAGGCATTGTTATTGCTATTGTTATTGAATGCACGCCAACCTTGGCGAGCGGTAGCACAAGAAAGGCTCCGCCTCCTCCGGCCTCAATGACAACAGCAATGAACTTCGGATTGGCAGCGCACAGTGGACCGTCCCATGTCACGCGTGATACTCTGACATCATCAAGGCAATGCTCAGCCTTCCAAGCCTGGGCAAACACGTGCCTGAACTTACTTTGCCTGACAACACCCCTCCTGAAGGACATGGCTGTGGGAAGAATAGTGGCATATACAGTTAGTAGATGTCATTAATAAATAAATGAATCATGAAATATCATTATATGAGTATAACAGAGCAAATAAATTGTGTTAACAAATCATAAAATAACATAAGACATCAAGTTTAAATGGACATAGTAACAATAAGAGAGCAAAAACCCAATTGCAATCTGGTATGCAAATACATGCTAGAAAAAAAGACCAATCACAATTCAGTATGCAAATATTGCATTGACATCAATGCATCCATGGGAAATTTTCAAACTTCAATCATAAATTTCTTAAATCACTTATGAATACCTAGAATACCTCCCAGCAAGCTGAAATTAGGTAAAAACAGCCTTTATGTTATACTCACATTTATTTTTAAATGTTCTGTGCAGCTATTAAAAATACCATAATTATTGTCCGACAAAAAAATACAGCTCATTGAACACAAGTTGTCATTTTGTGACCAAGAAGTGGAGCATGTTGTCACACTAGCTTTAAAGGTTATTATAGGCTTTTTAACAAGATTTAAATAGGAAAATATCAGTAACGGCAAAAAATGCAAAAGATACTGTACAAATGTACAAATATTTCTATTTCAAATAATGCTGTTTTTTTTTTAATTTGGTGAGCATAAGAGACTTCTTTCAAAAACATGAAAATAAAAATATTATTCCAATTAATTATATAAACCCTGGTTTATTTTTGGCAATAATCTCAAAAATGCTAGCAATAATATGGTGTATCACATAAAATATGTGATATTATCTTATTTTTCAGTTCTATTGACCACTAGGCTATTAGGTCAGATAGGCTTAAGTATTGAGGTAAAAGTGAGAGCCCCTCTTGTCCAATGAAACTCTAGAAAGCTGCAGCTCTCACGTGTCTGTGACTGCGCAGGGATGAACATGACACAGCTCAAGTCAGAAACCACAAACCATTACCTTCCATTACACATTTACATTCTAATGAAATCTACTGACTATCATGAGTTGATGATATTTGGACTCCAAATATATAGTCAACAGATTTCATTAGAATGTAAATGTGTAATGGATTTTGGACAACTCAACCCTCCCTTTTTTCTTTAATGTGATAAAACTATAATCAATAAAGCCATACCAAACAGTAAAACGAACCGTAAACATCCCAATATAAATAGCTTACAACTTTGTTCATCCTAAAGCGGTGCTTTCTAGGAGCGAGCAATCACTTCAAATCCTGCAATCTTCTTTATTCTTTTACATGGGTCAGTGACATTACACTATTTTGCTCTGGATCAATTAAGTTATTAAAAAATACATTGAAAAAGCAATTCATACTAAAATGAAAACACATTTCTATTATGATTTTCAATTCTGAATTACAAAATCATGGTGGAATTTTAAAAAAAGTCTCTCTTTTAAAAGTTGTATAAGTAGTTTTATTATTATAAGCTAGTGTTTTAAAGGGGTCATATGATGCAATTTCAATTTTTCCTTTCTCTTTGGAGTGTAACAAGCTCTTGGTGCATAAAGAAGATCTGTAAAGTTGCAAAGACTAAAGTCTCAAATCCAAAGAGATATTCTTTATAAAAGTTCAGAGTCAGCCACACCTACCTAAAACGGCTCGTTCTAACACGCCCCCACATATCTACCTCACTATGTGGGAAGATTTGCATAATGCGTTTGTAATGGGTTTTAATGTTTTTGTCTCGTCGCTCCGGCCGGACAGGGCATCACAGTATGGTGAGGGGCGTAACATTTCCGTCACACGCTTGAGGTATTCGGCCAATCACAACGCACTGGATAGCTGGCCAATCAGAGCACACCTCGCTTTTCAGAACGATGAGCTTTGTAAAAATCTACGCGTTTCAGAAGGCGGGGCATAGAGGAGAAACAATAATGTACAGTATGTGGAAAATAATGTTTTTTTTTACTTTAAACCGCATAAACACATTTCATTACACCAAATACACAAAATAATGTTCTTTTTAGCAACATCATATGACCCCTTTAAAATATTATTATTGGGGGGGGGAGGGGATTGTTTGCCAAGAATCAACGTGGTAACCAATAGGCAGGAATCTAAAAAAAAAAAATGCAGGAATTTAATTTAATGTCAGTGGTCACACTTTCATTAAATTGTATAATTGTAGCATAATTGTAAAAACTTTTTTTTAATTTTATATTTTTGTAGTGTAACCACGTAACCAATATGAATACAAAGATTACATGTACGTGTTTTATACTAGATTTATATATAGTATTGCTAAATAATTAAATTAAATCAAGGGCCGTAAGCGCATAAATGCGGAAGACAAAACACATTCTGTCAATGTAACTGCAAAAATGAGCTGTTACATTCATTCAGTCCACTGTACCTCTGCTTGAGGGTGTCCTTCTTTCCTTTCTTCCCTGTTCCTTTTCTTAGAAAAACCTGCTAAAATGAATAAAGCGATTCCGGTAAATATGATCTATAAAAATGCAGTGATCTTCAGAAACTACACTAATCCTTGCAGTGTGTCGTTATCGCCGGGATATTCTGCATGGTGAGGTGGAACAAATGTGTCCAGGCAATTTTAGCAGGCATCGACAAATTAATCCATATGATCAGGGAAAACAAATGCACAATTGTATATTTAAAAAGATATACAAAGCTTTTGAACAAAACTGTACAGTTAAGGAAGTTAAAATAAATCGGGAAGAGCGTCGACACCAGTGAAGGAGAAAAGATGATGGCTGGTAAATTCCTCAGCGAATGTGCCTAGAATTAAAAGCAGCGATGTGTGAAGCTCGCCACGGTGAGCACTGAGCAGTCAACAACACAGGACGGCGAAACGCCTTCTGACTAAATAAAAGTCCCGTTCTGGGCTCTTTTGTGACTACTCAAAATTGCATTATTTAAAACAGTGAACTATGTACTACTAGCCTAGAGTTAATTAAAGCCTATGTCTACTGCATGTTCTCCACTTGCAAAAAGATATTAATTTAAAGCACTATTTAATAAAACATTTCATATATATTTTTTCTTTTTGTGAGGAAACCTGCTGGCAAAAATATAATTGCCATTTCCAAGGTATCACCTGTTTCTTTCATCTTCTTCCACATTTAGAGCCAGTTTTAGTCAATTTGATCACTTTAACTGCAGTGCAATTCTATGCAGAATGACAGTGGAGTAAAAAGACCTGCGACTGAAAGGCAGGTTTAAATTCAAAATAAAAGTCAAAACAAACGTTCCTAACATTATTCATAAATATATGTTTCCTGCACTAACAGCCAAGCACTGGGTACCAAGGTAATAGCTTACACTAAAATACCAGTTTATACAATTGTTATTGAACTTATTGTTAATATTAGGAATGGGAAACATAAATTATTATAATTTTCCATTCATTCAAAATGGAAAAGTTCAAAAAAAAAAAAGTTTCTTATCACACCTCAGATTGTGCTGTTCAAATTTAGGCTGAAAAGCACTGAACAATAATGTCCCGATTCAACATTGCGTTTTCTGAAATTAATCTAACATGCATACACACAGTTGTTAGGGATGATTTAATAACCCCCATACACTGCAGTGAATTAAATACACCAAAGTTACCATCAGGACCCATGGCTTTATATTTTGTAAGATAGAAAGATCACAGGAGTATCTCAGGAGCTTGCGGTAATACTACCCGCTTATTAAAACTAAATACATTTACTAGTACATAATGAAGTATAAATCTTCTTGTGTGTTTGCGCACACCTGGCGAATAAAGCTAATTCTGATAAATGTTGTAAACAATGACAATGTCACTCCTACAACGACAATGACATTCTGTGAACACGCAGGAGCCGTTTTCATAACCTAACATTATCAAGATGAATTTAAGAGTTTAACTCTGAGTTCTTGTCATATTTTATTACCATTTTCTAAACTATAGCGAATAAACTGTGATAATGTGAGAAATGTTGAAGGTGTCTGAATAAATTTAGGTTTGACTGTATCTATTTGATAAATGAAGTTAACCAACTAACATTATACATACTCTTTTGGTTTCTGTACCCAATATTTAAAACATTTACAAATGCAATAAAAATATCGGTATCGGTACTCGGTATCGGCAAGTACCAAAAATCAAAGTATCTGTATCCGGCAAGTACTGGAAAAAGTGGTATCGGTGCATCCCTATAACATGGTAATGCCATACTTCATAATACTATTCATGCAGTGGGTAGTTTCCAGTCAAAATACATAATACACACATATATTAAAAAAATATGTCTAAACACCATTTGTACACCTCTGGATTAGAGACATCAAGAGCAAAAAGTCACAGTGAAGGATTAACTCGCCAGAAAAGAGTTCATGTAGTATTTTCTCCATCAACAGTAATTCAAGTGAAGCTTTAGGTTGCAATAATAATAAAAAAAGATCTTAATTCCATTCCCTGGTCACACAGAGGAGCTCAACTCTGGCGGATTCCAGTTAATCTGTACCTGAAACACATGTTGTGACCCATAATACTCAAGCATCCCAGTTCCAGAATACACAGTGGATTATGCAATTATTTGAGGAACTGTTTGAGTAATGCTGGTATTGTTTAGCAGGTTTTAGTTAAGATGATGGCCATTCTGTCCATGTTTTGCCACCTTGAGAAAGTATTCATATAGAAGTTCAAACAAAAGATCTATTTTCAGGTTAGTTGTCCAGACACAGTCTTTTGAAGAGTGAAATTACAGAGGAACACATCCTTCTGTTGTAATATCAGCTGTGTTTATGTGGCTTTGCGATGACTTTGTCTTGCGATAAAGACGTTTCCAAACAAACCCTCTAAACGATCTGAGCTTTGTGGATAGTTGGGCTATGTGGTGGAAGGAAAAGTGTTGTGTGGGCCGGGAGCAGGATGTTATTGGGTTTCGACTTGGGCCGCAGTGTGCCATTAGTGCGCTCAAAATGACTGGATAGCGCCTCAGATATCTGAGAACTCGCCGTCTCGCTGCCGCCGTTTTCATAACCGTCAGGCTCCATTAAACCTCTGTGGACTCCTGAATCCGTAGGGCTCACAGAATCTTCTTCCTCCTCATCTGTAAGAGTCGGGTACGTGGATATTAAGGGCGAATTATGCCCTCTGCTGCCCCCTCTGCTACTTCCTCCTGACTGTGGCCTCCCCTCTGCTGGGAGAATGGCGCTGCCGTTCCGAGACCGGACAATTTCAATAGCCTGTTCCATTGAATAAGAAGAGGGGTGGAGAGGAGGGAGAAGATGGGTTTCCTGAATAGCATAATTGTAAATATGTGATTATGAGCACAGCACATGCACAATTATTTGATAAAGCATATGTTAAAGTGCCCCTATTATGCCATTTCCAATATTGCCTTTCATGCAGTGTGTAATGTAGCTGTATGTGAATTTAAACGATCTGCAAAGTTGTAAAGCTGAAAGTGCACGATAAATAAAGTTATTGTCTCCCAAAATAAAGAATCGACTCTGAGCAGCTGAAACGAGTCGTTAGTAATTCGAATCCCACTTCTGTGACGGCTACACGTCATGGGGTAACACATTTGCATAATGCGCGCCTATGTTCTACGTTGGCCGGCCCGCCGGCTACTTGACCCCACCCACAAACACGTCATTCTACTGACGACTGCTTCTCTAATCTCGGGGAGTTCAACGCGGGATTCACAAAACGCTTGCTGTTGAAAGATGGATCAGTATCCTGTTTATTTGGACCAGCTGCTCCACTGAATCACAACCTGTAAGTATGATAAATAATAGATGTTTATACTTTCTATAGAGCATTCAAAATACAGAACTGTTGAAATAGGCGTATCGTTTCCCACATGTGCTGTACGCCGTAGACCAATCACAACAGACTAGGCCATCTGACCAATCAGAGCAGAGCAAGTTCACGGAAAGGAGGGGTTTAGAGAGACTGAATCTTTGAACTGCTTCGAACGAATCGTTTGAGAATCGCTGGAAAATGAGGTGATATTAAATGCATATTTTGAGAAAACAAAAGCGTTTTTTGACCTTGCATGCATGTAATCCTATTGTAGGAGACTCCCAAAACAATATTAGGAACCGTAAAAATGGCATAATAGGGGCACTTTAACTGTGTTAGCATTACTAAACCGTTGAGAGTTACTAAAGCTTTAAGAACTAGATTTATCAGATCATAAACAATAAAAAAGTGTTTTTATTAGAGTATTTGCATGGAATTTGGGGTAAAACCTTAGAAAGGTGTCATAAAATTAGGGTACATTTTGATGTCCTGTTACCAATTTTAAAGAAATTAAGGCACATTTTAGATAAACTAATTTAACATAACTTAACAAATCATGAAAAGCAGCCAATTTTAACCATATAACAAGTTTTTAATAATAAATGGTGGGTGGATATTACCACAGTTTAACTGTAGAAACAGTAACTTCAACAATAAATGCCATTTTCTCATTTCATTTTTTTTTTCACTATTGCCTTGACTATTTTTGCCAAACTCAAAACTCCAACATTGGTCCAAAGTTGTAAGAATTGTAAGACAATTTTTTGTTAAATCTAGACTACCATTCAAAAGGGCTTTGGGGTTGAAAGAAGCTGATAATTCTCACCAAGGCTGCATGTATATGATAAAAATACAGTAAAACAGTAATATTGTGAAACATTATTACAATATATTACAATAAAAAACTATATTTTATATTATATAATATATATACAATTTATTTCTGTGACGGCAAAGCTGAATTTTCAGCAGCCATTACTCCAGCCTTCAGTGTAATATGATCCTTCAGAAATCGCTCTAATATTCTGTTTTGCTCAACATTTCTCATTATTATCAATGTTGTAACAGTTGTGCTGCTTCATATTTTTGTGGAAACCATGACACTTTTTTAATGAGTAGAAAAGCCAAAAGAATAAAATAAAATGTGTCCTTGCTGAATAAAAGTATTAATTAAAAAAAAAAAGATACTGACCTCAAGCTTTCGAACAGTAGTGTATGGGACATATACATTTCCCAATAACTACAAACCAACATTTAGTCCCAAACTAGCTATCCCAGAGTTATTAAAAAACAATATTTAATAAGTAACATGGTTACAAAAATGCAAACCTTATATAAAATGAATTCAAGACAATTTCTTCTGATCTGAATGAACACCATTTTCTTTAGGAAGGTTAAGCACCTTTATTCACTAACCATTTTTCGAAGAAAAAAACGGAAACTATTTTGTGTTCTTTTTCAACAAATTGCAGCTCTATTTGTGAAAATGGCAATATACATCAACCGCGCAAGAAGCCTCATGAATCTTATCTCATACCTGTGACATGTTACTGTCCTGCTCATAAGACTCCATCATCAACCGAGTGGATTCTCTTTCAGTTCTGTCCATGAGTTTTTCTCGACCTCTTCTGGACGTGTTATAAATTGCAGGGCGACCGAGTGAGTCCACCCCTCCCAGAGTGGAACGACTGTCCCTGGAGCGAGAACGATCCTGTGAAAGTAAACGTTTTGGGTTTTTAATGTAAAAACAAAACAAGCCTTATAATTGTGAAGATAATTAAGAATGTATTATATTGTGTATCACAACGAATAACTGCAGAGTGTGACTGGTAAATGTATAAAAGAGTTTTTTGAAAATGGCATATGAAAAAATCGACCAACCAGTGAGGAGAAACTTGTGCGTATTGTCCCTTCAACTCTTAAAGGATTATTGTCGTCCTTTAAAAAGAAGACATAAATGGTAAAATGAGAGGGAGGGAGATTCAATATACAATAATATACATCCTTGTGTACATAATATATACAGTTGCCCCAAAAAGCAATTAGATACTTAAGCTAATGTATGAATGTCATACATTAAAAATGTATGAATGTCATTACATTAGATAATGCCAAATAGATAACACAAGCAGTTCAAATAAAACATTTCATAAAATGTTTCTTATGCAGCAAATCAGCATATTAGAATGATTTCTGAAGGATCGTGTAACACTGAAGACTAACAAACTAACTATATTTCACAATATTATGATTTTTACTTTATTTTTGATCAAATAAATGCAGCATTGGTGAACATAAGAGACTTTGTTTAAACACATTTTAAAAATTGTACCGACCCCAAACCTTGGAATATCAATAAACAGTTTTTGTGTGTGTATTTTTACCGAGTATCTGTTTTCTGTGCTTCCTGAGTTGACTCTCCTAAACGAGGCTTGTCTTGATAGAGTGTTGATTTCCTCCCTTACACAGACAGTGAGACAGAGACAGACTGAAGTACAGGTGTGCAGTACAGGAATTCTCATAATCACACCAGTCATGTAAATTATTCTATGTTCAAAAAGTAAGACAAATCTTCTTACTTTTTTGCATCCAGCTCTATAGCCAGTTGTTGATTTTTGCGCTTATAGTAGCGGTTTACTGAAATTATCACTATGATAAGAGTGACAACAATCACTGCAGCAACACCAGCAATAACAATAATCAGCATGTAGTTCACTGGTGTGCGACTCGGAGGCGACTCTGAAAGAAACATGCAACAAAACTTATGAATTACAATTGTATTCAAATACAACAGTTCTGTCATCATTTGTGTGCATGAGTCATACAGACTTCTTTATGGTGCTTTTGTTCTTTTAGAGAATGACTTTATGGAAAACAGCAGCTTGTACATTCTGCCTAACATATACTTTTCATTCCACAGATCAATCATACAGATTTGGAACGACATGAGGTTGAGTAAATAATGACAAAATCTTCATTTTTGGATGAACTATTATAATTTGCTAGATTATGAAAATCGCAGTTGCATATTATCTTCACTAGATGACAGCACGGTGCACTGCACTTCAACATGGGTGAAGGGTTTTATACACACCTGATATATTTATTAGAATCTCAGCTTTTCCAGATCCCACCAGATTGGTGGTGGTGCAGACATAAACTCCTTGATCTGTCAAGCTCAGGGGCCTGGAAAAGTGCAGCGTGCCACCGTCCACAGTCACACCCTCTGGTAGAGCTTCACCTTTCCTGTGTGAACAACGAAATATGATTCAATCCCACAATCAGAAACAGACATTGAAAACAACAGAATCTATAGTCTAGGATTCTACACATAAATAATTTATGCTTAATTATTAACTGAATATGTCCTTGATCTGTACCAGAACATGATCCTTCAGAAATCATTCTAATATGATCCTTCTATCATTCCAATATGCTGATTTGCTGCTCAAAAAACATTTCTTATTATTATCAATGTTGAAAACAGCTTAATATTTTTGTGGAAACCACGATGCATTTTTTTTCAGGGTACTTTGAGATAAATAGAAATGTCAAAAGAATGTAATTTATTTGAAACAGAAATATTTTGTAACATTATAAATGTCTTTATGGTCACTTTTGACCAATAAAACGTGTCCTTGCTGAATAAAAGTATTCATTTTTTTAAGTGTTACTGACCACAAACTGTACTGTGAAAACAACAGAATCTATACTGTAGGATTCTGCACATAACAATTGATTTTTGGATTAATTATTTCATGAATATCAACTTAAAATGTCCCTGATCAGTATCACTTTCAGTTCATTAGTGATTTGATCACAAAATATTTTTTGTCCATACTATTGTCATAGTAGCACTGGTTAAAAAAAAAAAAAAAATAAAAAATAATTTCATGTAAAATTTAATGTAGTCTAGGTAGTTGTTTTGTTTTGTTTACCTTGCATGGTGCTTAAGAATGAGGGCTGCCAAGCAAACTACGTATGTTGGCACCTGCCAGATTTTTTGTTTTAGTTCCGCCAAGTGCATTTCTCCCCCTTTTTAAAAACTGATAAGCCTATTTATTTAGCTAAAATCATAAACAGGCCCACTCAGTGCTTCCGTAGACAATAAGAACTTTGTCCACAGCTTATACCAGGAACTATAAGTTACATGTTTTTCATACAGCACGGCGCAATTTGCATGAGGACAGTGGTAAGACTCATCCGACAACACACATAAACACGCAGGCAAATTCTCCTGACACCATCGTCATAAATCCAGTCATCTCCCCCTCACCAGCCTTTTCTCATCCCCCGCTCTCTCCCTCCGTGTGAAAATGCGCTCTGTCTGTTTGTCGTGCAAGTTGCAACACGACACCAGGCCACAGTTACTTCATTTACTTTGCATTCACACCGAGCAGCCAGAGAACAGGTTTCCCCACTCGAGGCAGAGAGGAGGAGAAAACCAGAGAATGTTTGTCTCAGGAATTGCGTGATCATCTAAATGTCCATGTCTACACCCCCTTAGTCACCCGTACTGAAAAATACCAAAAAAATAGGTGTGGAACTGTGACTAATTATTGTTCATGAATGCATTTCAATGACCTCTCAGTGTCAGTATTACTTCTTAAGATTCTACCTATCTGATAGAGTCGATTAAAAACTCACTCGTGAATTTAGGCCACAACCTTCTCGTTCACACCTAGAGATTACTCTGGCATGCCGATAGAGAAGCCAACCGAAACAGAATTAAACTGACAAGACAGGCTTACAGGAAGATGAACAAACAAACAGATTGAGAGAGGCAGATAGACAGACAGTTTTACCTCATCCAGTTGAATTGCTGAGGTTCTGGATTTCCTTGACCGCTGCATTGTAGTGCGGCTCCTTGCATTTCAGCATACCAGTTGTCCTCATAGCCAGATATCAATGCATTCGGAGGGTCTTTACAAACACATGAACACACACATAAAAAGATCTCACAATCAGGCTTGTCTAATTCACGTTTCAGCCTCTGGTTTGAACTGGTTAAAAAAAAAAAAAAAATCAAAAATAATTTCATGTAAAATTTAATGTAGTCTAGGTAGTTGTTTTGTTTTGTTTACCTTGCATGGTGCTTAAGAATGAGGGCTGCCAAGCAAACTACGTATGTTGGCACCTGCCAGATTTTTTGTTTTAGTTCCGCCAAGTGCATTTCTCCCCCTTTTTAAAAACTGATAAGCCTATTTATTTAGCTAAAATCATAAACAGGCCCACTCAGTGCTTCCGTAGACAATAAGAACTTTGTCCACAGCTTATACCAGGAACTATAAGTTACATGTTTTTCATACAGCACGGCGCAATTTGCATGAGGACAGTGGTAAGACTCATCCGACAACACACATAAACACGCAGGCAAATTCTCCTGACACCATCGTCATAAATCCAGTCATCTCCCCCTCACCAGCCTTTTCTCATCCCCCGCTCTCTCCCTCCGTGTGAAAATGCGCTCTGTCTGTTTGTCGTGCAAGTTGCAACACGACACCAGGCCACAGTTACTTTATTTACTTTGCATTCACACCGAGGAGCCAGAGAACAGGTTTCCCCACTCGAGGTGGAGAGGAGGAGAAAACCAGAGAATGTTTGTCTCAGGAATTGCGTGATCATCTAAATGTCCATGTCTACACCCCCTTAGTCACCCGTACTGAAAAATACCAAAAAAATAGGTGTGGAACTGTGACTAATTATTGTTCATGAATGCATTTCAATGACCTCTCAGTGTCAGTATTACTTCTTAAGATTCTACCTATCTGATAGAGTCGATTAAAAACTCACTCGTGAATTTAGGCCACAACCTTCTCGTTCACACCTAGAGATTACTCTGGCATGCCGATAGAGAAGCCAACCGAAACAGAATTAAACTGACAAGACAGGCTTACAGGAAGATGAACAAACAAACAGATTGAGAGAGGCAGATAGACAGACAGTTTTACCTCATCCAGTTGAATTGCTGAGGTTCTGGATTTCCTTGACCGCTGCATTGTAGTGCGGCTCCTTGCATTTCAGCATACCAGTTGTCCTCATAGCCAGATATCAATGCATTCGGAGGGTCTTTACAAACACATGAACACACACATAAAAAGATCTCACAATCAGGCTTGTCTAATTCACGTTTCAGCCTCTGGTTTGAACTCGTGATGAACTTCCCGTTTGACCAATAAGTTCACCTGATCCTTTTGTTGACACAGTACAAACTCTAATATTGGCATTATGAGACATGTATATGTTTGAATTATAAAAAAATTGTGCAATTAAATTAAACCCATATGACTTTCTTTCCTCTGTGGAACACAAAAGGAGACACGTTGAAATTATGTACTGGTGGTTTTTTCAATGCAGTCATACAGAATGAGGACTGGAGCTTTCAAGCTTTTAAAATGACATAAAAGTATCATAAAATATCATAAAATGGTGCATATTATACGCAGTATAAGTAAAAAATTTGAAGTGAGGAACAGACAAACCAGATCTGTCCGATTTATGAATTATTCCGATTGATTTTGTGAGCCGAATGAATTGATTAATTGAAAAGGTCAGACTCAAAAGCACATTCTCAGACATCGTTAACTCTTTCATTATCTTGAGTTAGTCTGATGTCCAGATTTTCAATTTCAGGCTGTTCTTTACACAAAACTTTCAACTGCTTTTGCATCCTGTTTGATGCTTAAAAGCACCAGTTCTTTTTCATTGTAATTGAACGGGAGAGAAACAAGAAGAACCACCAGGATATTCTTGAGAATTTTTCCATTTGAGTTCCACAGAAGTAAGAACGTCAAATGGGTTTCTAAAGACATGAAGGTGACTAAATGATGACTGATTTTCATTCTCAGAGAACCAAAGTAAAGACATTATTATGACTGTAAAAGTAGTGAGGAATCAGAGAGAATAATAGTCATAGTATCGATTAAGACAATAAACAGATGTCCACGTGTCATAACACATCAGAGGGAAGTCACATACAGTAAGTCGACATTAACAGGTGAAACAACAGTTTTGTCATATTTAAATTTCACAAGCTGAGTAAACAGGAAAGGTGTTTTAGGTTTACATTATAAAATTCACAATTGTTTTCATGATTTCACAAGTTTTAGATTTGAAATTCACAATCATTCTGAGTCATATCCAGGCGGTGACTTATAAAACTTGTTGTGGCTCTAATAAAACTTGTGGCGCAACAGTACATCAATCATACTGCAGTAAGGACAACATTAAAAATTATTTTGAAGAGAATGTACTTTGGCAGCTTGTGTTTATAACTTGGCTTTGTGGTTTGACATCAAGAGACATCAAAATAATTCTTAAGGAGTGCCAAAATTAATTATAGATAAATTATAGCACTAAAGATTCATCGCCTATAAAAAGTACTTGCAGAAACCTACAAAAAAATATATAATTTAAGAAATGTCTTTAATATATTTATTTAAAACTAGAACACTGCACTCTAAAAAATGCTGGGTTATTTTCTTCTACACAACCACAGGGTTGAGACTGTTGGGTCGTTTTTTCCAGTGTTGGGTAGTTTTCTTGTTACCCAGACGTTGGGTTAGTGGCAATCTCACTGACAGCTGAAACTATACACCCCTCCCCCTACTTCCGATGAAACAACCAGAGCGCGGGCTGCTTGCATCCTCTTTAGGAGAAAGCGGTTCTCACGCCTAATTGGCACCTAATTCTTCGGTGAAATAAAGGTCTGTATACGTTTTTATGTATATCTATTATTTTATTATTATTTATTATTTTATTTTACGCAATGCAACAAAGACACGAGATGCATAAATAACATAAACTGATTTTATTCGTTATAATACTGAATTTAATTTATTTTGATGTTAAAGGGGTCATATGATGCGATTTCAAGTTTTCCTTTCTCTTTGGAGTGTTACAAGCTGTTCGTGAATAGATAAGATCCCTGAAGTTGCAAAGACTAAAGTCTCAAAACCAAAGAGATATTCTTTATCAAAGTTAAGACTCTGCCACACCCCCCAAAAACGGCTCGTTCTAACACGCCCCCACATATCTAGGTCACTATGTGGGAATATTTGCATAATGCGCCCAAATGTGCACGCAAAGAAAGAAGGCGTGGTTTCAGTAACCGCAGTTAGTGTTGAAGCAGCCATGTCAGAGAGACGCTGTGTGTTTCTAGGCGAAAGCAAAAGCACTTTATTTGGCCTTCCGAAAGTAGATGCATTTAGGAAACTTTAAGATTACTTACAACAGAACAGCAATGCATTTTATGGACGACCGTTTCATGAACCTAGGAGAGGAGGT
>NW_015557451.1:569480-574895 GCF_001515605.1 Sinocyclocheilus anshuiensis | reverse complement strand
TTAAGTATTTGCTATTGACTGTTCAAATGCGGAGTTTTGCGCATCGTGTGTGTGTGTGAGAGAGAGAGAGACAGCGTCACATCACAGTAGCGTCAGCTGTCTTAACCGCGGCTTGTGTACTGCATCATTACTGTGTCTGTTCCCCTTTCGGGCTTGAACTGATGGTAAAACTAATGACATTATTTACTGTCTTTACATTTATTTTGAAAGATGAAGCTCGCGATTATGGTAAGGGGCGTTACATTTCCGACGAGTGCTTGCGGTGTTCGGCCAATCACAATGCACTGGGTCAACTGGCCAATCAGAGCAGACTGCGCTTGTCAGAAGGAGGGACTTTGTAGAAAACGAAGCGTTTGAGAGAGGCGGGGCATAGAGGACCTACAATAATGTACAGTATTTGAAAAATAATGTGTTTTTTGAACATTAAAGCATGTCAACATATTCTGTTACACCAAATACACAAAATAATGATCTTTAAAAAAGCATCATATGACCCCTTTAAAATATGTTATCTAATCTCAGTACTGTTTGTAGCGGTCCAGATTTTGAAGCAAAATAAAGTTCGTCCATCTATCATAAAAAGTGTCCCACACCAGGGGGTGAATAAAGGCATTCTGAAGTGAATTAATGCATTTTTGTAAGAAAAAATATCCATATTTAAAACTTTATAAACTAGCTTCCGCTATAACTGCGGTACGCATGTACACAAGAGAGAGTGGTGTTCCAGCGGATCACGTAGGACATAGTGTAAGCTCCAGTGAGAATATGCTAGTCTCGCGAGAACCTAGATTTGTTTACAGCAAAGGAAAACCGAAAGAAAACCAAAGGTCTCCTCTTGGCTTATCTCGAAATCATCCGACATTTTTCTTTAAAAATCTTCGTTTTGCACTTTTAATTCGTGACCGGTGTTTTGTTTTGCTCTCTCCTCTGCGCTTCCGCATTCATCACTTCCGCGTTCGCCTACGTCATCCGCTGGAACGCCACTCTCTCGTGAACGCACGTACGACAGTTAACGTAAACTAGAGATTACAGTTTATAAAGTTTTAAATATGGATAATTTTCTTACACAAATGCAACACTTCATTTCAGAAGGTCTTTATTAACCCCCCGAGCCGTGTGGGACACTTTTTATGATGGATGGATGCACTTTATTGGACTTCTTTTGGACTATTGATGAAAAACACCCATTCACTGCCATTATAAAGCTTGGATGAGCCAGGACATTTTTTAATATAACTCTGATTGTTTTTGTCTGAAAGAAGAAAGTCATCTACACCTAAGATGGCTTGAGGGTGAGTAAATCATGGTCTAATTTTCATTTTGGGTGAACTATCCCTTTAACCAAATCTAACCAATTTCTGCCAAATAACCCAGAAATGGTTGTTTTTAACCTAGCATTTTTTTAGAGTGTTCGAAATAAGAAATTATATTTTGAATAAGTGATTAATGATAATTAAGGACATATGCTCCTCTCCATCGTTTTTAGTAGTGAAAAAGTAATTATAAAAAAATATTATTACTATAATGGATTTTTTTTTATTAAAATGATATACTACTAAAAACATATTAAAAATACTGCATTGTACAAATAACAGTATTGTACTTAATTCAATTAACACCGAATTGAACAGGATGATATTGCTAGAGTTACATTTTTTATTTACAGTAATAAGAATTCGAGGGGAAAAGCATGTCACAAAAATGTGGAATTATGACCCAGACATTTCTGATATATATTTACAATAAGTGTGTGAGATTAGGACTCACAGTGTACTATAAGGTTACTGGAGATCCTCTCTGGACCTTTTTGCGATGGATGCCAGACCAGACAGTCCAGCTTCTGCCCGTTCATGTTACGGAGAGGGTGGAGAGAAAACTGGATAGAGGCCACCTCACCATCTGAGCTACGGTTTTGACTCTGACCCGCGAGCTCCGTGTCCCAGGAGAGGCCTGCCATTGGCTTAGCCACCGAACGGCATACAGCGGCCGGACCGAATGACTGGCCCTCAACCAGGATGAACGGTTGCAGGGATGTAATGGGTTTAGCTGTGAAATGATAAATACATAATAAATGGTAATTAAAAACATAATAAATAGGATTTAATCTTTACAATTAAGTACTGACAGTACAAACAGTATTTTTTAAACAAAATTTTAGCAGGTATTTCACCAGTGTCTAATTTATGACATTTTCTAAAGTGTGAAATGGACTTCCCTGTCTGCTTTCCTGTTTCTAACAGTCTGCTTGAACACAACCATAAACAATACTTCTGAAGGAGAAAGCAGTAGCTATTATATGATCTTGTAATCGGAGCAACAATGAACACTTCCAGGTTAATACGTCCATCATCACTCCCATTGATGCAGACAATGCTTTTGTGTTATTCTGAGAACAATAACTGTATACATCAGAGCAGTGCTAGCTTTATGGTTAATGGGTTTTCTCTGTACATGTATGGGACGTTGAATGAAATGACAATGGTAATGTTTAAAAAAAAATCAAAGGCTTACGTTATCCTTGTCCTGTATCACTGAGGGCTAAATCCTTTATCGCTAACTGCTGCAAAGTCACTGCATATACATAAGACTCGAATAAACTCTGTTGATTTTAAACCTAATCACTACGAAGAAGCTAAGGGGACATGGTAATGGAAAAAAAATATGAGATGGGAGGAAAAATGACATTTCAACGCTTTTGCATTGTCTCATAAAATGTCACTTGAGGGAACAAAAAATTTGAGATTTTTAAATCTACCTATTTTTTTTTATTTACTAATTTTCTTTTTACATTGCAGCATTCCCACAAGAAACGTTACGTTCACTTGCTAAACGTTTGTGTTCACATTTGCTCGCAAAAGCACTGAAATATAGTTTTTCCACCCACCTCTTAATACTTTCATGACAAACGTTTTGGACGCAAAGTTTCTCGTGGGAACACAAAAGTTAAGAGACTGATGGTGTCGCAGCAGTCTGTGGGCAGGTGTTAGTCAGACAACCTTTTCCTGTTTAAGTTGGAAGTTCTTGACCAAAATCAGATACAATGTCAACCAGAGTTTGTGCTGAAAATCAAAAGTGCTTTATAGTGATCTTCCAATGTGCTAATACAGGGGTGGCCAATGTCGGTCCTGGAGAGCCACAGTCCTGAAGAGTTTTGCTCCAACCTTGATAAAAACTCACCTGCCTGTAGCTTTCTAGTAACCCTTAGACCTTAATTAGCTTGTTCGTTTGTGTTCGATTAGGGTTGGAGCTGAACTCTGCAGGACTGTGGCTCTCCAGGACCAAGGCTGGCCACCCCTGTGCTAATATATAAAATATGAACAGTCACACAGAGTTTTGTATGACAAAAGTTTGCCATCTTCTGTTTGCCCATGTAGCCCTGATTAATGTACTCACTCCACACTGTGACCAAAATCTCTGTCTCAAAGTTTCCAGTGGGGAAGGTGGCGACTTTGCAGATGTATTTGCCCTCATCTGCAGAACGTGTGCCCATAATAATCAGAGCAGAGTCTGTTATTGGGTCGCTGGTTGCAAACCGAACACGCCCCGAGTATGCAGGGTTTTCTGTGAGAGAGAAACAGAATGAAATGTGACATGTGACAGTAAGATTCGGTTTCTGACCATTTTTGTGAAACATGTAAAAAAAAAAAAAAAAAAAAAAAAAAAAAAAGGAATGCAAAAAAACAAAACTTGTAAATAAACATGAAGTTTGTTTCTCAAAGAAATGAAAATTAAGAAGAAATATTAAAGATTCTGCACTAATGGTTCCTGCATGAAAAATTCTTTTCATGTTTCTTTACAAAAGTGAACTGAAAAAAACCCCATCTGCTTAATGATTCATTGAAAATGAATGCAAGACGAGAAATGAAAGCAAGAACTGAATCAATTGTACAGTACAAGTATAGTTACACTATCAGATTCAAGGAAGAGACAAAAATCAGATTAAACCCTGCAGAATAACATATTTGAAATGACTCCGAGTTCCCTATAAAGGATATTGTTTGAAGTCCGCAATGTAAAAAATTTAAACATGAATTAAAAACATAAATTAAACATGAAATTTTGAAGTCAAAAAATCTTTTTTTTTTACAGTGTATATTACTTGAACCCCTGTTCACAGAGAGGTCTTTTAAAGCTTTTACTGTCATATTTTGAAATAAATACATTAACCAATGTACACATTGATGCATCATCATACCCATGGCGATAACAATGCAGAATGTGTTCATTTATTGGTAAAAGGGTGTTTTGGGAATGCAAGGTTTTCTTTGGTGATAACAATATTAGTAAAATGAAAGAACAATAACATTCTGAAAAATATGTAACAAATTATGTTTTGATATCTGTAAAGTAAAAGACAAAGAAAAAAGTTTGTTTTACCTGTCTGGCCTTCACTGAAATGAGCAGTGATAATCTGCTCTTCACCTCCATTTGAGTTTTCTCGAATCCACATCACCTGCACCACCTTAATCTCACTGTTGGATACATTGAATCGACAGGGTAAACGCGTTTCCTCCTCTGCCACAGACTGCAGAGCCCAGGGGGACTCAGAGGGCTCTTGAAATTGTTCTTGTTCTCCACTTACACAGGCTGCTGAAAGAAAGAGCAAAGAGAGAGAAAATGGTTTTAATCAAATAAAGTAATAAGCCACTCGAGATGCGTTTTTAATATGGTGGCAACAGCAATATGATAAAAGAAATAAATTCTATTGGATGAGCTGTGCTGGAAGTTGTTTGCAAAATCAGAAAGCACATCTTTTGAATTCTATATTAATGTGGAAACCATAAACAGTGGAATGATTGGTGGATTGGTAGTTATACTATGTGTATTTTATTTGTAATATTTTATATTATACATAATATTACAGTGCCTTGCGAAAGTATTCATTTTTTTCACGTTTTGTTATGTTGCTGCCTTATGTTAAACTGCTTTAAATTACTTTTTTTGTCACATCAATCTACACTCCATACACCATAATTGTAAAACAAAAACCAGAAATGATAAAAACTAAAATGATTCCATTGCATAAGTATTCCTACCCTTATCTGGGACAGTTGAAATTTAGCTCAGGAGCATTCAAATTGCTTGTAGATGTTACTACACTTCAAGTGAAGTTAAACTGTGGCAAATTCAATTGAATGGGTATGATTTGGAAAGGCACACGTCTTAATAAAAGAATAGCTGATAATGCATATTAGAGCAAAAATCAAGCACTGAGGCAAAAGAACTGCCTGTAGAGCTCAGAAGGTTTTGAAGAGCTCAGAAGCAGGTTTGCGTCAAGCAACACATCTGTGGAAGAGTTCAGAAAACAAATTCTGCTTCATTGAAGGGTCAAAGAAGCATGTAGTCTCTGTTACCCTTAATGGAAGAAGTTTGAAACAACCAGGACTCTTCCTAGAGCTGGCCTCCTGGCCAAAC
>NW_015557451.1:558023-568870 GCF_001515605.1 Sinocyclocheilus anshuiensis | reverse complement strand
GAGATAGCCTTAATGAAAACCCAGTCCAGAGCATTCAGAACCTCAGACTGGTCAGAAGGTTCTCCTTCCAACAGGACAATGACCCTAAGCACACAAGCAAGAGTGGCTTATAGACCACTCTGTGAATGTCCTTGAGTGGCCCAGCCACAGATTGGGCTTGAACCCAATCAAATATTTCTGGAGAAACCTGAAAATGTGCATCTGCCCCCATCCAACCTGACAGAGCTTGAGAGGTGAAGAGATGAGGAGAAGGATGGCAGATAATTGACAAATGCTGATAAGCAAAGCTTGTCGCATCAAACAAAAAAAGACTTGAGACTGTAAAGGTTCTTCAGCTAAAAATGTACTTATGCAATGTACTTATTTCAGTTTTTTTTTTTATATATAAATTTACGAAGTTGTGACAGTTCCGTTTTTGATTTGTCAGTATGGTGTATGGAGCGTAGATTGATGTGGGAAAAAAGTAATTTAAAGAAGTTTAACATAAGGCAGCAACATAAAATGTGAAAACAATGACGGGGTATAAATACTTTTGCAAGGCACTGTATATATATGTAATTATTTATTCAATATTATTTCAGTTTCCTTTGCAGTTTTATTATAGGCAGTATTATTAAAAGAATAGTTCACCCAAAAATGAACATTTGCTGACAATTTACTCAACCACTGGCAATCCAAGATGTAGAAGAGTCTGTTTCTTAATGGGAACAGATTTGGAAAAATGTAGCATTACATCACTCTCTCACCAGTGGATCCTCTGCAGTGAATGGGTGCCATCAGAATGAGAGTCCAAACAGCTGATAAAAACACCACAATAATCCACAAGTAATCCACACCACTCCAGCCCATCAATTAACATCTTGTGAAGTGAAGAGCTGCGTGTTTCAACTAAATTTATTATGTCGTTTTAACTTCAAACCGTTGTTTCCGACTAAAATATGAGGCCTCTATCCGTAATATTACTTTCTTTAATGAAAAACTCGTCTCGTCTGAATCAGGAGAGAAATATGCACAGATCAAGAACTGTTTACAAGCAAAAAGATTCTGAAACAGTTCTAAACAAATTTACTGGCGGATTTTGATGTGGGAGGACAACAGGGAATGGACTTTTTCACTGGAGAAAGTATTATAATGGATTATGGACTTAATTTTGACCAGAAGTGATTGTTTAATGATGGATTTGTTTCTCAGAAACATGCTGCTTTTCACGTCACGAGACGTCATTTCATGGATTGGAGTTGTGTGGATTATTGTGATTTTTTTTTAGTCAGTTGTTTGGACTCTCATTCTGACGGCATCCATTCACTGCAGAGGATTCACTGGTGAGCAAGTGATGTAAAGTTAAATCTGTTCCAATGAAGAAACGAACTCATCAACATCTTGGGTGGCCTGAGTGTCAGCAAATTTAACCTTTAACAACTAAAACAACATCACCAAATTAGTCGTGCAACTTAAAACTACGCAGAACTAATAAACTACTTGTTAAGCTATTGCATTATTTATTTATTATTATTATATATTTTTTTTTTACAATGAATAGCTCTGATTTGCATTTAGTGTTGGGAAAAATTCACCACAGCAAGTTCTTTGTAGCACTCATAGCTGTGGCATCACAAACTAAATAGCAAGATGTGGCCACAAGTTAAAGGGCCAGACCAAAAAAAAATTCTAGGCCAACTCATGAATATATATCACACAGCCTAAAGCGGTTCAAGCAGTACTTTAAAAAAACAAATTAGAAATAGCACCTTTAAAAGAAATATACCTGTATGAAATATACCAGCAGTAAAAGGAAAGAGGTCATCTGTTACCTTCAGCACGGCGGTAACATGAACCTTTCATTTTTCATCACTCTATTGAACTAGCACAGAGAACAGAGGGGAGAAGCAGACAGGGGAATAGATATGGATAACAAAATAAAAGAAAGGAAGAGGGGTGAGAGACAAACAGGTGTCTGGAAGAGCATTTGTGGACGAGAGTTAGATATGCTGCTCAACTCGTTATGTCTCAGGGCTAATTACGTTTTGGAGGCAGACATGCATAAGCAAACTTTGAAATTCAAAGTGCATACATGCAAAGTTGAGTGAATATAAGCTGAACTAATACATTTACATTTAAATACAAAAATGAAATATATATTTTATTAAAATGATATAATAAAATTGAAACATTATATAAATTCTATAAATAAAATGCAAACTGTCATTTGCAATTTAACCCACAATTATAATATATTATAAAAAAGAAATGCATAAAAAAGTTCAGACAACTATTGCATACTTTAAGTTGATTAGGCTCATATATGAATAAGAAATACATTATGTTTATTGTTATTTGCAGAATAAGAATACGTTGCAGAAATCAGTCACAAACTATTAATGGGACTCTCTGTCTGCACCTTTCAAGTGCTTTGGGAACACAGTTCAGGGCAGTGAGTCACTCTATCTCTAGATTGAACTTTATGTCAGTAACCCAGATCCTTGACCATAAGGCTGCGGCAGTCAATTGTCCAGTTTGCAAAGACTAGAGGATTACATCAATGAACCGTAAAGACAAGCCTCTCAGACATAAGCTTGTTGACAAATTTCTGGCATAGATCCTTTGTCACTGTGTCACACAACATGATTTATCCCAGTATGTTCCTGAGTCAACATCCTTGAGGACTGTCATTTGTTGCCTAATCCTAGCCCTAAAATCAGGGGACAATAATTGCATAAATAGATCTAATTGGTTTGACTAATATTTTTACTAATATTCATACTCTTTAACTTAATATGTAATAAGTGCTTTATATAATACACTGAAAAAATTGCCTCCGAAACAATTTTTACTCAGAAATTGCTATAGTTTATTTATATGCTATATAGTTCTCATTTGATGGCTTTCTAAAGAATAACAACGGTATTTGCTGGCAATATAAGTTATTTAATGTATTTTTGGATAATTAGTTTTATTTTTGTCTTAACAGCCAATATTCTCTAGCAACCATGTAGATCACAAAATATTTTAGCATATGTATATAATGGCATTAAAATCAACAACAATAGTTTGTTTGTATTGGTGTAGGCTATAATGACAATTTAGTCATTCTGGTGTCAAAAAGCAGAAATAAAACAATTAAAAACAGATCGTCCCTGGTTGGAGCGTCAGAAAATAATGACCAAAATATCACGTATAAATAGAAATACATTATGTTCATTGTTATTTGCAGTTCAATATCCAGGGTTGAAAGATCGGTCATCTATTAACAGTACAGGACTGCCTGTCTGGAGAAACTGAACTTTAAACACCTTACAATTATTAAAAACTATAATAATGGTCAATATCAGTCTCAAATCTCAAAATAACTGTTTCACTGGATATCAAACTAATGTTGTTCTAGGACCAGCAGAGGATGCTGATACAGGGAAATGTCTTCATGTATAGAAATCTTGTTATATCATGCACTCAGACCCACTGACCGTGCATTAACACACATCCCTATGAATAACTCATACACCGGCAAAAACTCTAAAAAATGTAAGTTACGTTGAATACTCCCTCAAATTCATCACGCCTTTTATTCTCACAACTTCATCAACCCATAAAACACTCCTTAAGACGCATAAGACACAGTGTGTGTGTATGTGCGTGTGTGTGTATGTGTAGGGAGCGTCTGTCTGTCACACTGATTCACACTCAGTTTGTCATCAGAACCAGTTCTTCCTGTAATATTAGACAACCGTAAACGTGTTGTGAAGCTCTTTTCCTAAACCCCAAATCCTGCAACATGTTTTAAAATGTTTCCAATTACACTAGCAATGTATCCATAAATGTCTCACCTGAGTTCCAGATGATCAACGCAGCAAGAATATATGAAACTGTCTTCATCGTCCACCAGTTCAGACTTTCAGCTGAGCGCAGGTTATCAGTTTGGCGATCTCAATGTGATGGTCATTATTAATATACCAAATGAGTGTCCCTCTCAAGAGCTAGTTGTATTCCCAATCAATCCAATCGATCATAGATGTCAGTCAGGAGATGTTGGAGAAGAGGCGACTCCCATGGGCTATGAAGAAGATCAGGTGGTGGAGATCCAGCGCAGAAAAACGAAATCACTCTGCATTCAGAATCAACATCTGAGATATATCGATTAATTCATTTGAAGTACAAAAAAAATAAGAAAAAGGAATCGACATCAATAAATACAATGCTTATGTATTATATCCAGAAAAGTGAACGTATCTCCAATGCGCAAGTCCTCAAGGGAGCGCACAAAAAATGTACTCCAGTTTATTGCGTTTTCGTATTATTTTAAGATCTACGACATGTTGAGAAAAAAAAACTACGTATTTCCATTATTCTTCCGACGTTCGGGTTGAAATTGCGTGAAAATGCTCTGAGAAGAAAACTTCTTACAGACACCTGTTGGGAAAGGCAGCTCTCCACATGTTGTTACGCGCTCTGCTGAACTCAACTTTCCAGTTTTTAATCCGGGTATTTCTTCCCAATCTGATGATTCAATCTAGCTACTGGTTTACTATTCTGTAATTGCTTAATCGTTTGAGATCTGTAATGGTCGATTTCACTTTAACAGTTTTTTTTCTGCCATAATGATTTAGTGAAAAAACAAGTTTATTCTGGAAAAAGCCACCAGTGACTTGTTATTTCCCCTGGACAAAAACAAAAAAAGCAAACAAACAATACAGAATGCTAAAATAAATTTGTGAAGGAATCCTATTTTAATTTCTTCTCAAATTTAGAACAAATAATTATACGAATGAAAATGGTCTACAAAGTCTTTCAGAACATAGATAACAATTTGACTTATTATTAAATATATATTTAAAGTCTTACATCCCACTTTGTGATTTGCTTTAACTATCCAGTATCCATACATTATTCCAATGTGGTCTTCTGTTAAAGATTTCCCAATATTCAATGAGATCCTGCTGGATAAACTACAAAACATATCTGTATCTGGATTAATTCATTTTTGCAAGTGTGGCGACATAATTAGCATGTGTATGAAAGCTACATGAATCTACCAGACGTACCGTATCTGGTTGCATTCTTGGCCTAAAGGAAAGAGAGCACCAAAAACTGTAAACCAGTTCTCCCTCCTGAAAACAGTTAAAGCCTCAGGCACTTTTACCGAGTACAACGGAATAAAAAGTGTTCCAAACGAGGGTTTGAGCTGAAAAAGACAGTTATTCACGATGAGGAAAGCTCTCACTGTGATGAGCATTTCTGTCTATGATGCTTTGAATGTCCAAAAATGTTATTAATGTTGAGTCTTTCATTTTTTTAAAAATTGAAGTAAATTTAATACTAATAAAAACAGGTGAGATCCGACTCAATTTTGCTGTATTATACTAAATTTATTTCTCAATAAACAAATTGTTCAAAAAAATAAATTAAAACAGTCTGTGATGCTGTGCTGATATTGTGAACTTAAAAGGGAAGGAAACAATTCTTTTAAAAGAGAATCAAGATATATTGTGAAAATATTTAAAGAGATAAAACTGAACCAAGAATAGTAAGAGATATTTCTATGAGACCTCATGACTTTCAACTTTTCATTTTATCAAACTTATATTATACTTTATGAAATCGGGTGTAGGTGTATAGGGACATCTAGGGGACAATTTGAGTAGTTTTCAAACACAATGCAAAACTTCAAAAACAGAAGCACTAGTGTGATTTACAATACAATAATCAATATTTTAACAGTTAACTCTACATTAACGTGTACATTTAGGCCTATTATCGGATATCATTTTTTGATGCAGATTATCAGAATACTAATAATAGATAAAATACAATATGTATGTAGACCATCACTTCATCCACATGTATTAAGATCTAAAGTAAGATCTAAATGTCTGAGACTGAGAAGGAATATTCTTCATAAAATTTGCTTTAAAACATCAGCATCTCAAATACATGTTATATTTCATTAATCTGAAAATAAAACTGAACATACATATGACAGCAACGAATGATAAAACTAAAGATCAAGTTTTGCCCTGTTTTCTCTCTTACTGGAATCTGAGTTTTATGTACCTCCCTTTTGCTCTCTGATTGGTCCTTTGTGTCTTTTTCTTTTCTGAGATTGGATGGCTTACATCGGAGTCTTGCCATGTCCGAGCTTGTTCTCTTGGCCCACAGGTACAAATCCCACTGTGGCAGAACAGCAAAAAAAAGCTAATATGCAGAGTCCGCTTCTTAGTTAGTCAAAAAAAAATAATTGTTATAAATTAAAAAAAAAAAAAATACCATGATCTATATATTACTGTTTGATTTTGATGTTTTTAACTGGAAATAGCTATTAAAAAAATTTCTCTTTTATATTTATTTTTGTTTTATTTTTTCATGAAATTTGTTTAAACAAAAACACCTTCAAATACAAACCTTTGCATGAAGCATTTCAAATATTGAGAAATTTTTAAAATAAAAAGAAAAACACAACCAATTAAAAAATGCCAAAAAGAAGAAACCGCTTAAATATTACACATCTCTACGCTGTGTTTCGCTCACTGGAATCTGACTGAATTAGCACAGGTTTGTGTTCTTCCTGTTTGCTTTCTGATTGGTCCTTTAAGTCCGTTCGCTTTTCTGAGATTGGGTGTTCTGTGTCCGAGTCTTCATCAGAGTCTTCCTCGTCATTGCCCTCTCCGAGCTTGTTCTCTTGGCCCACTGGCACAGCTCCCTTCCTCTGTGGCAGAACGGTAAAGAAAGCTTCCTGCCAGTCTCGTTTCTCCAGGAATGCTAGAATGATCTCAAAAACTGCAGCAAATGATTGGTTAATTTCTACCAGGAAACTTAGTGTATTACAGAAGAATGGATATCTAGAGAGAGAATCTATGGAAGAGAATCTCACCGTGATTGACAGCCAGCACCTTGCGGCTATTCATCTTGACAAAACTGCCCAGCGGAAGCTGAGCATGAGCAATGCCAAGCTCTTGGGCTCGATCAAATGTGATTCCCTGTAACAGAGCATTTGAATTCCCCAAAACCAAGAGCTTTGGTGAAGCTTTTAATGACCTCAAGGTAAAAGGAAAAAACTGTCCACAAGTGTCACCCTATATTAAGCTCAGAATAAAATCTTTATCTCCTTGCAGGCAGGGCATTATTACCTTATTTACCCCTAAAAAGTACACATTAATACCTTTTAAAATTGTTTCTCCCCAGTGACAGTGTTGTATCTTTTTTTTTTTACAGAGAGTGTAGGGTAAATTTCCTCTTTTAGTTCTAATAAGTTACTCACCTTATGGTGGTTGTGGTCCACCAGACCTCCAATCACATAGGCTTTGGCCTCATCCAGTTCTTGCAGCACATTGGGTGAATCAGATGTGAGGTAGACAAGGTCCTCCTTCTTCAGGATTTCATCAAACGCATCAAGCTTGAAATGGACATCCTACACCACATTGGAATTTAGATGAGATGTCTTAAAGGCACTGCTTTCCATGATCCAACATTCATACCTCAAATATACTCATTCTAGCGCTGCAAACTTCGTCATTATGAATCATGATTTGTGCAGAACTAATGAGTTTTCTTGTGTGTGTGACAGACGGGCTGAACAATGTACAAAACACTGGCAACACAAAAGCATAGGAAGAGTTAAGCATTGACTAAATGTCAGTCTTGAAAACGCAAGTTGCAGATATGCATTCTGTACACACAAGCC
Organism: Sinocyclocheilus anshuiensis; assembly: GCF_001515605.1. Taxonomy (NCBI): domain Eukaryota; kingdom Metazoa; phylum Chordata; class Actinopteri; order Cypriniformes; family Cyprinidae; genus Sinocyclocheilus; species Sinocyclocheilus anshuiensis. The sequence goes on along the minus strand of NW_015557451.1, from coordinate 561,198 downwards.
AAAAATATACAGTATGATTTGTTTATTTAAACAAAAAAATAGATTTTATTGTTTTGTCTTGCTAAAAAAACAACAGTTTCACAACAGCAAATCACATTTACTGTCAGATGACATTAAAAACGTGAACAAAACGATAAATATTTGTAATATTTATTTTTAGTAGTGTCATTTCCCATCATACCTTCCAGTTGACCCAGCCTTTGTTAATTTCGTCCATGACTTGCTTTAACTGACCGCCATGACTTGTAAGATAAAACTGAGGATGTGAAATGGCTGTGTTAAATAAACGCTCATCTTTAAATTTGATCTTAAAGATCTCATTTTTATTATATCTATTTGAAGGAAATACTTGCCTGTACAGGATGTAGTGTGCGTCTGTTCTCAGCATAGCACCTCTGAATCTGCTTGTGAAGTTTCTTTACATCCTACACATAATGAAACAAAAAATGTAAGCCTGATTCAATTCAGTGATTGAACTTTAAAGAAGGAATTCTGTGTTTAAGTGCATGATCCAACATTCATACCTCAAATATACTCATTCTAGCGCTGCAAACTTCGTCATTATGAATCATGATTTGTGCAGAACTAATGAGTTTTCTTGTGTGTGTGACAGACGGGCTGAACAATGTACAAAACACTGGCAACACAAAAGCATAGGAAGAGTTAAGCATTGACTAAATGTCAGTCTTGAAAACGCAAGTTGCAGATATGCATTCTGTACACACAAGCCAAAAATATACAGTATGATTTGTTTATTTAAACAAAAAAATAGATTTTATTGTTTTGTCTTGCTAAAAAAACAACAGTTTCACAACAGCAAATCACATTTACTGTCAGATGACATTAAAAACGTGAACAAAACGATAAATATTTGTAATATTTATTTTTAGTAGTGTCATTTCCCATCATACCTTCCAGTTGACCCAGCCTTTGTTAATTTCGTCCATGACTTGCTTTAACTGACCGCCATGACTTGTAAGATAAAACTGAGGATGTGAAATGGCTGTGTTAAATAAACGCTCATCTTTAAATTTGATCTTAAAGATCTCATTTTTATTATATCTATTTGAAGGAAATACTTGCCTGTACAGGATGTAGTGTGCGTCTGTTCTCAGCATAGCACCTCTGAATCTGCTTGTGAAGTTTCTTTACATCCTACACATAATGAAACAAAAAATGCAAGCCTGATTCAATTCAGTGATTGAACTTTAAAGAAGGAATTCTGTGTTTAAGTTAGTCATACATTTGATTCTGCAAACACTGCTATGCATCATACAAATGTATTCATTTATTAAAATGATGCCTTTTACTGAAGTTGATGTTATTATAATGGCCACTAAAAAGCACAGGGCTTCATCTTACCTTGAGCACCATGAGGTTATCAAAGCTGCAGTCTATGACCAGCCTGAGAGAGCTGGGCTCTGCTGACCTGCGCAAACGCTTCTTTCCTGTCCACTCCACTCCATCTTCAGCCTGCGCTTGTCTCTCCAGTTTCTTCTGCTGTTTTCTCTCTTTACGCTTCTGTCTTTACATAAAACAAGGAACAATTAAAGGGGTTATATGATGCTGCTAAAAATAACATTATTTGGTGTATTAAGACATGGCGGCGGCGGCAACAACAATACTACAGCGAGAATAAAAGTTACGCCTTCTTTCTTTGTGTGAACATTTGGGCGGCGTTATGCAAATCTTCCCACATCGTGATGTAGATATGTGGGGGCGTGTTAGAACGAGCCGTTTTAGGTAGACGTGGTTGACTCTTACATTTTATAAAGAATATCTTTGGATTTGAGACTTTAGTCTTTGCAACTTTACAGATCTTCTTTATGCACCAAGAGCTTGTAACACTCCAAAGAGAAAGGAAAAATTTAAATCGCATCATATGACCCCTTTAAAGCTCCTAATAAATAAAATACTATCTAAAACAGAAACTAAAATTATATAAAAAAAAAATAAAAATTGTTATTGAAAATTATTGAAACGTCGCTAAAATACAACAAAAGATAAATATTGCCTGAAAAACTCATTAGAAATGTTGCCTTGGTAACTAACTGAAATAAAAGTACTACAGCTAAAACTGAAATAAAAATAAATATAAACTAAATATTACCAAAAAAAAAAGAAAAAAGAAAAATATAAAAATAAAAGCACATTACAAATATTAATAAATAATATAATATTATATAAATAATAGTAAAATTACACAGCTTACTTGCGAAGTTCTCTCTGTTCTTCCCATTGTTGATTCTTGAGAAGTCTCTTCCTTTGTCTTTTAGACAGTGTTTCAGTTTCTCCAGTTTGTACGGTCTCGTTTTCATCCTTTGCAGATTCATTTTCACTGTTTGCACATTCATGGCTGCTCTCCTGCACAGCAGGTGTATCGGCCATATCGGTGGCCATTTAATGTGAAGATCCTGGAGCAGCATCAACGAAACAAATGTTAATAGATCTTTTTTTTTTTTAATTCAACATATTTGGATATTTCCATTACGATTGCGGAAAAATGACTGACCATTCAATTCAAATTCATAATTGATTTGGGCTTGAAAAAGATGATAAATTGATGATAAATGATCAATTAAATTAGTTTTGATGCAATTTGAGGGGAAGATGCTAAAACGCTTTTTTTTTCAGGAGCCTTATAATAGTAGATTTTAATAAAGGATAATAACATGTAATTGCAGAACTTCTTAAAGGCACAATATGTAAGATTTTTTTATTAAAATATCCAAAAACCACTAGAACAGTGTTATATATTTTGCTGACTTGTGTACTTACATTATCCCAAATATTTCGAAGAATGTTTCAATCCAGAGAAATAAGCAATTTTAACTAGTGACACGGACCGTGTCCATATAGTGTCATTGTGTCGCCTGCTAATGACGTCATAACACCTTGATTTCCGGTTTTGTTTTGTAGAAAACATGGAAACACCAACAACGCTTTAATATGTTGTGTGTTTTAATAGACCGGTGACGACCGCACGGAGTAGCATTATAACATAACTTTCAAACGTATCTAGTATGATAAAACAGCGATGCTTTACCCCACATACACACGACCGGAAGGAGCGGAAGCGGTCGACTGTGGCATAATAAAAGTATCACGCTCGTTCAGCGGCCTCGTTTCGCTTCGACGGCTTTCAGCCTCACCCTGCTTCATTCTACTACGTTAA